>NC_091474.1:177341431-177641431 GCF_036971445.1 Narcine bancroftii | reverse complement strand
ACTGTAACTTCATCAGATTACAGCATAAAACCCATTCCTATCCGATTCTGGCATCCAGCAATCTACCAGAGTTATGTACTCTTCAAGTAAAGAGGTGAGAGGCCAATTATAACTATAGTATAGTGCACAGAAATAATAAACAAAACAGGAAAAAAAATCTTTAAATTCATAACTGTCTTTATATTACATAAAATCTACTAACATTGTGCTGTGGAAATACATCTCGGGAAAGAGAATAGGTCATTGTTCCCTCAATAATAGTGGAATGAAGAAATGTGGACATTCCAAGGGCATTTTTTTAAAAACGTTTCATTATTCCTACAAAGCAATTACTTATATTTTCAAAGTTATGTCTTTGTCCTTTCATTCACTTTTTACAGTCAGAGGAGATGTTGCTTTTGAATTCTTCTTGCTAAGCATTATTTATCAATGAACTGATTTATTTATTATGATTTGTGGATAACATTCAAAAGGAAACATCTGTAGCTGAAACAGTTACAGCCTTCATCTGTCCCTTGCCTTTTGTAAGGTTAATTTTGCAAATGAGCTCTGACAGTGATTCATGAATGGAATGGTATAGCACCAAGATCAGCGTGTTTCTAGTTCCAGCCATAGTGCACTCTCACATTGCTTCTAACAAAAGCAGAGCTCTGTAAACACAAAGAATTCCACTTATATTCATATAAACATTGAAGAGCTGTAATCAATGTCCTTTGCAGTTAAGGCATTGAATATCATTTGTAGAGCTCATAATGATTAAAGTGTAAAAGGGACATTTTCTCTTGGGAATAAAATATAAAAGTTACTTGGAGCCTGATCATTTCAGCACCCATTTTCTCACTTACCAGTAATATTCTATCATATGCATTCATCTACAATGCAGGTTCTTTATTCATTGATACAATTTTATCACAGCAAAATATTGGTCTCCAGTATTGTGGCCTACAAGTTCTGTTGGAGTTTCTCAGATTGCCGGTAAATAGTAGTAGTGAAAATTAACTCATATATTCAGCCACTAATTAAACAAATTTATCTTGCGATTATGTATTTCTGAGCTCCTAAACATTTAAAATCACCGTAGTCTGCAAATACTGTGTCAATTTATCCTAACATTACTCTTTTAAAATAGTAGCATTATTATTCCACTAGCTAAGCTTATGTTTTACTTTTTTCCTGTCGTGCCATCAGTACTCTTTGCTATATTTCTCAGCCTACTTTCGTGGGAAAATCCTGGCTTTCAGCATCTCTAGTGGCCAGAAATCAAGTACCATGGATTTACATTGTGCCCAAAGAATGAACAGCAAACCCTCAACTTAATTTTAGCTGCTCCATATTTGGCGTGCATCCATGCAAATGTTTTTGTTCACCAGAGACAGACATTGCAGTAATCTTTTACTTAAGTTGTAATTGGTAAGAGGACTTATTAAACAGTTAAAACAAATCAATAAAAGGCAATAAAGCAACAATGATTCTTAATGGTTTGGACTCCAGCCATTTTTATCCTTTCATAATACATACTCTGGACTGGATCCATGGGTAAACTACAGTACCAGTATGAACCAGTTGGTTGGGAATAAAACTAATACTTTTAAAAAAAAAGTGGACATGGAGTAAATGTGCTTTTTGATCATTTCTGAAAGCCATGACATGGAGTATATATACTTGTTGGTAGTCCTTGAAAACAGGGATACCGAGTCCAAAGGGTTAAGATGGTTAATCTCAAGTATAGCTGAAAAAAGTAAATGATTTGCAACATATATGCTTAATCCTGAGTGCCATTAGATTTTCTTCTTTCATACAGAATCAGAGTTGTGGAGTTTTATTGAATGGAAACAGACCCTTCAGCCCAATCTGTCCATGCTAGTCAAACTATCCCATTTGTCTGTTCAGCCAATATCCTTCTTAAGCTTTTCCGGTCCATGTATCTGTTTAAATGCCTTTGAATGTTACTATTTTCCTTTCCCATTTCCTCTAATAGCTTTTTCTATATACCCATCACCCTTTCTCACTCCTCATTTTCAATATATACCCTCCAGCTTTAGATTAATCTACCATATGGTGAGGAGGGGAGAAACAAAAGATTAAGTCTATTTATCTTATCTATGCACTCAATTTTACTTACATAATGTCCCTGCTCATGTCCTCAATACCCTGACAGATAAAGGAAAGCATGGGAAATGGCTTCGCCAGCTTATCTTCCTGTGTCACCATTTTCATTCTCAAGTATCTTTGTTTTACAATACTCACCAGGGTCCTACAATTCACTGTTTAGCCTGCCCTGGTTTAACCTTTCAAAGTGCAAATCCTTGCATTTGTCCAGATGAAATTACATCTACCACTCCTTGGTCCACCTCCTGAGTTCATCAAGATCCAGTTGTAATGCATTGAGGAAGAATAAGAGTTGGGCTCACAACAGACCAGCAGTGAAGAGGATGAGGATGAAGATTAAGATCAGCAATTAGAAGAGGAGGAACTGAAAGAAGCTAAAAACTTTTAAAAGTAAACATAAACTAGAAGATATATCTAGTATTGATTTATTAATAAGAGAATTTCATGAAATGAAGTGAAAGGAGAAATAAAGTTTTGGATTTTGTTAATAAAATGAAGAGAAAAAATGATAAATTAGATAGGAAAATGGAAAAAAATGCAGAGTGAAATGTAGAATGTGGATGATAGAGTTACAAGAGTGGAAGATTCCACCACTGCTCTAACTATGGGAAATCAGAAGCTTCATAAAGTGGATATATTGGAAAATTTAAGGAGAAAAAATAACATTAAAATAGTGAGCCTTAAAGAAGGAGTGAAGGAGCAAGATCCAATTGGCTTTTTTATGAATTGGATTCTTCAAGTACTGGGCCAAATGAATTTTTATCGTCCTATGGAGATTGAAAAAGTGCACAGAGCTCTTGGACCAAAACCGCTTCCAAATCAGAACCCACTCTCTGTGCTAATTAAGTTTCTCTGATACCAAGACAGAGAGAAGATTTTGATCCTAGTGGCAGAAGGGGCAAAAGCAAGGAAAGGACCACTTGAGTATGCAGGGTGTAAAGTTTTATTTTACCTTGATATGTTAAATTCTCTTCTTTTTAATAAATCAACACTTGTAAGGTTTTTTTCCAAGCTTTGTGCAAGCAGAAGAATTTGTGAAAAATCTCCAAAGAGCCCAGGTAGAATGACGAATCAGAATGAAGAATCAATATGTTTTGATGGACTAAAATTATGTGGCAGTTCATGCAGTATTGAATAATCTACAACACTGCTTTCATATTTTTCTTGTTGATTTTTGAATTTTTTAATGTATTAAATGATTAAAGATGAATACCCCAGGGGGGTTAGGGATGAGATGAATTACTGACTCCTACTGTATCATGTGGGCAATTGTGACCTTGGTCTCAATCCCTAAAAAAAAGGAGTTAGTGTTGGGTATTATTTAACCAACACCTACTGTGATTGGGGGGGTGTTTGTTTATATATAGTTATAAATATGGTAACACGTATGCTCTAGAAGTAAATTTGTTTTATTTTTTTTCTCTATCTGGATTGCCAGAGAAAGTACATGCAATTCATAGGGCATTGAATAAGAGAGTTGGGGGGGGGGGGGGGCGGTGTGTCACAGATGGAGGCAGAGGAAGGAGTGATTATTGAATGAGTAACATAGTGAAATTTTTAAATTTTAATGTTAGTGGGCTAAATGAGAGATTGAAAAGAGTATTGGCACATATTAAGAAAATGGGAGTAGATTTGGCTTTTTTTGCAAGAAACACATTTATCTGAGAAAGAACATTTGAAGATAAAGTGAGACTGGTTTGGGTATGTAGCAGCTTCTTTGGCAAGGGGAGTGACAATTTTGGTGAGAAAAAAAATGCAATAATTGATCCTGCAGGGAGATTTGTGATGGTACATTCTCAAATATATGCAGAATTATGGACTCCATAATGGAATTATGGAAAAATTTATACAGGAAACCTTTTTGAATTTAGCAGAGGCACTTGAGAATATTTTAATAGGAGGAAATTTTAATTTTTGTTTGGATACAATTTTACATAGAACTGTTAGAGCACACATGTCAAACTCAGGTCCGCGGGCCAAATTTGGCCTGTGATATAATTATATTTGGCCAACAAGATCATATCAAATATGTATTAGATCTGGCCCGCTGGCCGCCACGCCAGTATAGCACATGCACAGCTAATACTACAAATCCCAGAATGCTTTGCAAATGTGTTGGTGCCGGCCCGTCAGCCTGCTAATCGCCCCCACCTCCTCTCTTTACTGTCATTAGCATCTGCGACCTGTCGCCCAACTCACATGTAATAAACCTCTTACGAAAAATGGCCAAACGAAAGACAGAAAACAGGACCTTTCAAGACAGATGGGAGGCAGACTATATGCTCATCATTTTAAAAGACAAACCTGTTTGTCTTGTGTGTGGAGCCAGCATGTCTGTAGTTAAAGAATGTAACATACAACAAGACTATGAAATGAAACACAGGTATAAGGATCTGAACGAGAAGCAAAAGCTCTAGAAGGTGGAGGAGATGAAAAGAAGTCTGGTTTTACAGCAAACTTTATTTTATATTTTATTTCTCATTTGTTAATGCTTCTTCTGGAAAGAGTTTAACCAAAACTATTATTAAACATTTATTTTAATAAGAAAAAGTTTAACATTACATATGTTGAAAGAAGAGAAAACATGCAGATGTTGTTGAAAATTTTCAATAAATATTTAGTTTGGCCTACGACTTAGTCCAAGTTTTTAATTTTGGCCCTCTGTGAATTTGAGTTTGACACCCCTGTGTTAGAGGAATATCAAGAGCTAAAACAGCAGAAGCTAAATTGGTATTAATGAGGAATTTGAATTTAACTGAAGCGTGGAGAAGAATTCATTCTAGAGTAAGAGATTCTTATTCCAGAATTGATTTATTTTTAATTTCAGCACAGTTACAAGGTAATATATTAGATCCAGAATAAAAAATGAAAATTTTGTCTGAACATTTGCCTCTATTAATGACTATTGTAATGCCAAATAAAGAGAAATCAGGTTATAGATGGAGATTGAATTCATTATTTTTTTAAATAAAAAATACAGATTTTCAGGACTTTATTAGGGAACAAATGCAGTTATTCTGTGATGTAAACTTGAACTCCATGAATGATAAATTTGTAATATGGGATGATTTGAAAGCATACTTGAGAGGTCAAATTTACTTCTAAAATCAAGAATGAGTAACAAGAAATAATGGTTTGGGGGAAAAAAATCTTCAAAAGAGAAGCTCTGAGGATAAACATAGGCAACTAAGTAATAAACCTTTGATTCAAAATCATGTACATTTTTCAAAAGTTATTGATTTTAAAATATTTAGTTTACCAAAGGTATTAAAATATTGAAGATTGTTATGAAAAAAGCAAACTGATGCAATTTGAGCAACTGAAGAATAAATATGGAATACCTAGAAATACTTTTTTGTTATTTTCAATTGAGAGGATAGTTAAGGGAAAAGTTAGGTCTAGAAATGTGGCTACCTATTTGTAGTGAGGTGGAAAATTTTTAGTAGGAGAGGAATACTAAGAAATTTACTTCTGTAATGTATATTTTAATGCAAACAGGTAGTATTAAAAAAGGAGTGCTTAAATCTGGACAGAAATCGGAGTTAGATTTGAATATTACAACTGATGAGCAAAGCTGGCTGTACCTCTGTCGAGATTGTATGACAAATATTATTAATGTAAGATCTAGATTAGTTCATAATGATGTTAACATCTATTACATTAGATGCCACAAAAATTGAATAGAATAAAATAAGATTTATCAGATCAATGTTTTAGGTGTGGTGAAAAGATAGGTACTTTCTTGCATTCAGCTTGGTCATGTTTCAGGGTAATACTTTTTTGGATGGATTTATGGAACTTTTTAGAACCAGTTACAGACATTGTATTTCCACTAAACCCAGATTTATTAGGAACAAGACCCAACTTGAAATCATCAGTATATCAACAAAATTTGTTAAAATAGCATTATCAAGGAAATGCATTGCTGTGACTTGGAAATTGGATTCACATTTAGGTACGAGAAGATGGAATCCAGAAATTCAAAGTTGCATTCCTTCAAAGAAAATTACATTTAATTTGAGAAATAAATATTCTATGCATATGCGAATTTGAGATATGAATAAGCCTCTTCAAACCAATGTCAACCTTCTTCCTTAAATTGATCATATAAATTTTGTTTGAGTCCAGTGTGTCCATAATGCAATTTTTATTTTTTTTACTTATTTTATCTCTCTCTCGGTAAGGGGTTGCTGGAGGAAGGGAAAGGGTTATAAACATCATATAATGAAATATTCTTAAATTTAAACATTTATTTTTCTGTATTATGCTTTATTAATAACATGTATGGAAAATGTTTAAATTAAATATTTTTAAAAAAATCCATTTGTAAACATGGTTAATTTTATTCACATGGTTAAAAGCAGGATTCTCAATAGTGTGGAGGAACAGAATGATCTTTGGGTCAAAGTTCATAAATCCTTTAATTTACTACACAAGTTGAGAGGGTAATTAAGAAGCTGTGTGGTGTGCTGGCCTTCATTAGTTTAGAGATTGTGTTCAAGAGCTGCAAGGTAATGTTGCAGATCTGCAAAACTCTAGTTAGACCACACTTCCAATATTGTGTTCATATCTTTCACCCCATTTTAGGAGAGGTGCCAAACTTTGGAGTGGAGAGCATGTCTGATGAGGAAAGTTTAAATGAGCTAGGGCATTATTCTTTCAAGTGGAGGAGGATGAGAGGTGACTGAATGGAGGTGTTTAAGATTATGAGAGGCATAGATAGGCTAGACATTTTCAGCCCCAGGGCAACAATAACTGAGGAGATCTGTTTATGATGGCTGGAGGAAGTCTGGGAAAGATATTAGAGTTAAGTTTTCTTTTTTTTTGCACAGCGAAGTGGGTGCCTGGAATGCATTGCCAGGTGGTGGTAGAGGCTAGTACAATGGGACAGTTGGGCCATTCAAAAGTCTTTGATAGGCAGATGAATATGAGAAAAATGGAGATTTATGGGTAGTGTGAAAGGTAAGGATTAGATTGAATAGAGTAGGTTCACATCGGTTGGCACAAAATCATGAGCTGAAGTGCCTGTACTGTGCTGCAATATTTTCGGTTCTATGTCCCAACATGAACTCAGAATAACGAACATCAATAATATAAAACAAATTCATTGCAACTCACCAATATACTTTTCATTTTTTTTCTCCAGAGATATTTAGCTATTTTCAAATCCAAATAAATATGCTCTAAAAATACATTATGTAAGGAGCCATCCCAATATAACAAATATTTGTTCACTTTACATTGTAACAGATTATGTTGCATTTTATATTGTATATAGATATGTTTTAAAGGAGATAAATTGTGGCAGGTTATTTTTAGTGTAGGACACATACAAACACGTCAAAACATTTCATTTAAAATGCTGATATTTCTGCTCAATTCAGACAGTCTGTCTCAGAATACCTTTGCAAAAGCTTTGGGGAGCGCTTATAGATACTTCACAAATGGATTGCTGTTTTGGAAAGCAACAGATGAAAGAACCCTGAGGATGAGGTCCGGAGCCACAGGCTGTCTGAGTGCAGTTTGCTATTCTAAGCGGGTCTTATGGTTTTGCAAACAGAGAGAGTAAAACAGGTGTGTGTGATAGAAAATTTAGTTCTACAGTTCAGCAGCAGCAGGTGGGACTAGAACAGGGCAAGCTGGCAAGCTTATGGATGGAAAAGCCCAATTTTGAAAACTGGTTATGAGTTTTTAGCTCAGCCTGGTCAAAGCCCTTGTGCTCCATACAAGAGGAGAGCACTGGCTGCTTAATGTTTCACTGGAAATAAGAGAAATAAAAAGGAACTCTGTGATCTCACCCTCACCAAGAACCTTCCAGAGCAGACACCATTTATCTTCCAAGCACCAAAGAACTTCATAAATGTTAAATTCTGTGCACCGTATAAGAATTGCCTGCAACCAGTGAACTTGGAGGAGTGAGAAATGAGATTGGACTGTGAATCAAAGGATTTTTCTAAACTTGCATATACGTGCACTTAGAATTAGAAGTGGGTTAATAGTAATAAGATAAATTTTGATCCAGTTTTCATGTTTAAAGATAATTGAAAGTGACCTTTGTTTATGTAACCATGTGTCTTGGTGAATTTCTGTTGCTGCCTGGTTTTGGGGTCCTCTGGGCTCATAACAAGATCTACTAGTCATGGTAAGTTTCTTATTGGCTTATAGTGAAATAGATTATTTTGGGATTCCTTTTCACCTGCTGAATCTTATCAATGTTGATTGCTGTTGTGAAGGCAATTTACCATTTCATTTGATACAGTGTCACTGACATCAACTGTTTATGAATACTGTACATGTATCAGTGATTACTCAGTAATTTCTTCTGAAGAGGATGATTGAACCAGGAATGCATGGCCATACAGTAAATAGCTGAGGAATGAAGTTCAATTTCTGTGGAATTTGTTTGCAATGAACAATGAATAGTTGCAATGTTTAGTTATAAGCCAATACTTGAGAGAAAATAAATTTGAGATGATTCACATAATATCTAAGAGAAAAATATTGAGCACAATACTATACTTCTTTGAGGAAGTAAATGTGTTGGTTTGCTGAGAGACGACTGTTCACAAATTATCTGAAATTGAGTTGCTCTGCAAAGGCTATTCAACATACCTGTGGGATTCGTATGGTTGAATTTTAGAAATGTTTATTGGTACTCATTACAGTACATTATACTGTAGTTTTATAGACTCGCCAAGGCAAATAGCGCCTTTGGAAGACTACACAAAAAAGTCTGGAAAAACAACCAACTGAAAAACCTCACAAAGATAAGCGTATACAGAGCCGTTGTCATACCCACACTCCTGTTCGGCTCCGAATCATGGGTCCTCTACCGGCATCACCTATGGCTCCTAGAACGCTTCCACCAGCATTGTCTCCACTCTATCCTCAACATTCATTGGAGTGACTTCATCCCTAACATCGAAGTACTCGAGATGGCTGAGGCCGACAGCATCGAATCCATGCTGCTGAAGATCCAACTGCGCTGGGTAGGTCACGTCTCCAGAATGGAGGACCGTCGCCTTCCCAAGATCGTGTTATATGACGAGCTCTCCACTGGCCACCGTGACAGAGGTGCACCAAAGAAGAGGTACAAGGACTGCCTAAAGAAATCTCTTGGTGCCTGCCACATTGACCACCGCCAGTGGGCTGATATCGCCTCCAACCGTGCATCTTGGCGCCTCACAGTTCGGCGGGCAGCAACCTCCTTTGAAGAAGACCGCAGAGCCCACCTCACTGACAAAAGGCTTAGGAGGAAAAACCCAACACCCAACCCCAACCAACCAATTTTCCCCTGCAACCGCTGCAACCGTGTCTGCCTGTCCCGCATCGGACTTGTCAGCCACAAACGAACCTGCAGCTGACGTGGACATTTACCCCCTCCGTAAATCTTTGTCCGCGAAGCCAAGCCAAAGATAGACCACACAGTTTGATAGTTCAAATGCCAATTTCTAGAAAGTAAAATATCTCAAAATGCAGTAAAACATGATCCCATATGCAAAAACTATTATAAGCATGATCCCATATGCAAATACTATTATAAGCATGATCCCATATGCAAATACTATTGTAAGCATGATCCCATATGCAAATACTATTATAAGCATGATCCCATATGCAAATACTATTGTAAGCATGATGCCATATGCAAATACTATTGTAAGCATGATGCCATATGCAAATACTATTGTAAGCATGATGCCATATGCAAATACTATTGTAAGCATGATGCCATATGCAAATACTATTGTAAGCATGATGCCATAGGCAAATACTATTATAAGCATGATGCCATAGGCAAATACTATTATAAGCATGATGCCATATGCAAATACTATTGTAAGCATGATCCCATATGCAAATACTATTATAAGCATGATCCCATATGCAAATACTATTGTAAGCATGATGCCATATGCAAATACTATTGTAAGCATGATGCCATATGCAAATACTATTGTAAGCATGATCCCATATGCAAATACTATTATAAGCATGATCCCATATGCAAATACTATTGTAAGCATGATCCCATATGCAAATACTATTATAAGCATGATCCCATATGCAAATACTATTGTAAGCATGATGCCATATGCAAATACTATTGTAAGCATGATGCCATATGCAAATACTATTGTAAGCATGATGCCATATGCAAATACTATTGTAAGCATGATGCCATATGCAAATACTATTGTAAGCATGATGCCATATGCAAATACTATTGTAAGCATGATGCCATATGCAAATACTATTATAAGCATGATGCCATATGCAAATACTATTATAAGCATGATGCCATATGCAAATACTATTATAAGCATGATGCCATATGCAAATACTATTGTAAGCATGATCCCATATGCAAATACTATTATAAGCATGATCCCATATGCAAATACTATTGTAAGCATGATGCCATATGCAAATACTATTGTAAGCATGATCCCATATGCAAATACTATTGTAAGCATGATCCCATATGCAAATACTATTATAAGCATGATCTCATATGCAAATACTATTATAAGCATGATGCCATATGCAAATACTATTATAAGCATGATGCCATATGCAAATACTATTGTAAGCATGATCCCATATGCAAATACTATTATAAGCGATCCCATATGCAAATACTATTATAAGCATGATCCCATATGCAAATACTATTGTAAGCATGATCCCATATGCAAATACTATTGTAAGCATGATCCCATATGCAAATACTATTATAAGCATGATCCCATATGCAAATACTATTATAAGCACGATCCCATATGCAAATACTATTGTAAGCACGATCCCATATGCAAATACTATTGTAAGCACGATGCCATATGCAAATACTATTGTAAGCATGATCCCATATGCAAATACTATTGTAAGCATGATCCCATATGCAAATACTATTGTAAGCATGATCCCATATGCAAATACTATTGTAAGCATGATCCCATGCAAATACTATTGTAAGCATGATCCCATATGCAAATACTATTATAAGCATGATCCCATATGCAAATACTATTATAAGCATGATCCCATGTGCAAATACTATTATAAGCATGATCCCATATGCAAATACTATTGTAAGCATGATCCCATATGCAAATACTATTGTAAGCATGATCCCATATGCAAATACTATTGTAAGCATGATCCCATATGCAAATACTATTATAAGCATGATCCCATATGCAAATACTATTATAAGCAAGATCCCATATGCAAATACTATTATAAGCATGATGCCATATGCAAATACTATTGTAAGCATGATCCCATATGCAAATACTATTGTAAGCATGATCCCATATGCAAATACTATTATAAGCATGATCCCATATGCAAATACTATTATAAGCATGATGCCATATGCAAATACTATTATAAGCATGATGCCATATGCAAATACTATTGTAAGCATGATCCCATATGCAAATACTATTATAAGCGATCCCATATGCAAATACTATTATAAGCATGATCCTATATGCAAATACTATTGTAAGCATGATCCCATATGCAAATACTATTGTAAGCATGATCGCATATGCAAATACTATTATAAGCATGATCCCATATGCAAATACTATTATAAGCATGATCCCATCTGCAAATACTATTGTAAGCATGATGCCATATGCAAATACTATTGTAAGCATGATGCCATATGCAAATACTATTGTAAGCATGATCCCATATGCAAATACTATTGTAAGCATGATCCCATATGCAAATACTATTGTAAGCATGATCCCATATGCAAATACTATTATAAGCATGATCCCATATGCAAATACTATTATAAGCATGATCCCATATGCAAATACTATTATAAGCATGATCCCATATGCAAATACTATTATAAGCATGATGTCATATGCAAATACTATTATAAGCATGATGCCATATGCAAATACTATTATAAGCATGATGCCATATGCAAATACTATTGTAAGCATGATCCCATATGCAAATACTATTATAAGCGATCCCATATGCAAATACTATTATAAGCATGATCCCATATGCAAATACTATTGTAAGCATGATCCCATATGCAAATACTATTGTAAGCATGATCCCATATGCAAATACTATTGTAAGCATGATCCCATATGCAAATACTATTATAAGCATGATCCCATATGCAAATACTATTATAAGCATGATCCCATATGCAAATACTATTGTAAGCATGATGCCATATGCAAATACTATTGTAAGCATGATGCCATATGCAAATACTATTGTAAGCATGATCCCATATGCAAATACTATTGTAAGCATGATCCCATGCAAATACTATTGTAAGCATGATCCCATATGCAAATACTATTATAAGCATGATCCCATATGCAAATACTATTATAAGCATGATCCCATATGCAAATACTATTATAAGCATGATCCCATATGCAAATACTATTATAAGCATGATCCCATATGCAAATACTATTGTAAGCATGATCCCATATGCAAATACTATTGTAAGCATGATCCCATATGCAAATACTATTGTAAGCATGATCCCATATGCAAATACTATTGTAAGCATGATCCCATATGCAAATACTATTGTAAGCATGATCCCATATGCAAATACTATTATAAGCATGATCCCATATGCAAATACTATTATAAGCATGATCCCATATGCAAATACTATTATAAGCATGATCCCATATGCAAATACTATTATAAGCATGATCCCATATGCAAATACTATTATAAGCATGATCCCATATGCAAATACTATTTTAAGCATGATCCCATATGCAAATACTATTTTAAGCATGATCCCATATGCAAATACTATTATAAGCATGATCCCATATGCAAATACTATTATAAGCATGATCCCATATGCAAATACTATTATAAGCATGATCCCATATGCAAATACTATTATAAGCATGATCCCATATGCAAATACTATTATAAGCATGATCCCATATGCAAATACTATTATAAGCATGATCCCATATGCAAATACTATTGTAAGCATGATCCCAAATGCAAATACTATTGTAAGCATGATGCCATATGCAAATACTATTGTAAGCATGATCCCATATGCAAATACTATTGTAAGCATGATCCCATATGCAAATACTATTATAAGCATGTCAGTCAGCATAACTAAATGCTATTTTCTAGATTTTAATAGAATATTAATAACTAGTGATCAATAATTAATTGATGACAAATGTGGCAAAGTGATATAAAAGGCTCTTTTCCAAAAAGATTGCGAGCTGATTTGTCACAATATGCCAAAATGTGTAGTATTTGGAGGGAGCTGGAAGAAGTGAGCTACAACTTGGAGAACTGGAAGTGAGGAAAGGAACTGCTCAGTGGGGAGACATCAATTGTTCATCCCAGGAGATTTCAATTTTAAAGGAAAACTTTATATATGTTAATTGGTGCGTCTAATTGCAACTTGATTCGAAGCAGAACAACACATTCCAAACAAAGTTAGATGGTCTCTGCTTTTCATTATGTGCAGAAAATCTTATTTTTATACTTTAAATAGTGGTGTTGTTACAGGAAGTGAACAATACAAATCCTGACCTTTTCATTTCAAAATATATTTCCTTTATAACAGAACTAAACAATGTTCAAGTCAAAATGTTCATAACCAGTAATATCATCCCATCACTTTAAAACATTATCAATTATGTGAGGAAAAGGTGCTCCTTAGATCCCTTTAGAGCTTGTTTAATCTATGGTCTTGTATTTTAGATGCTTCCCTGGGAGAAAAGACTATGACTATTAATCTTATCCATGCCATTTATGATTTTCTAAAGCTCAATGAGGTCCTACCTCGGCCTCCTAAACACCAGGGAGAAAAGTCCCAGCCTTATTCAGCCTCTCCTTATGATTCAAGCCTGCCAATTCAGGTAGCATGTTTCTAAATCATTTCTATTTCTTTTCCAGTTTAATGGTACTATATATTTTATATTGTAGATGATGAAATTGTTATCTTTGCCTGCAAGCAATATCAGATTATTGCAAAATAGATTCCCAATTAATGATAGAGCACAATAGAAAGCCCTTCCAGCCCATGAAACCCATTCACCTAATGACACTCAATTCATCCAGCAACCCCATACATTTTGGAGGGTGGAAGTAAACTGGAGTATCTGAAAAATAACCCGACAAAATCCTTCCAGATGGAAAATTGAAATCCCTCCATACAATAACCTTATTTTTATTGCATCTTTAGTCATTTGCCGACATATCTGCTTATTTATCTTCTGTTGTCTGTTGGGAGGCATGTTAGCCAAGTGACAACACCTTTTTGTTTCTCATTTATAACCAAATGTCATGTTTCAGAAGCCTTCTATTACATCTTCCCTCTATTCTGCTAAAAGCTTTGGTATGGAGGAAGGGGGACGCTTTTGGAAATAAATCAAGGAGAAAATTTTGACAGCATCTACAGAGCCCTCCATTATTTTTGGGACAGATTTTTTTCCTTTATTTGTTTATATGCTCCAGTTTTGAATTTGTAATCATACAATTCACGTAATTAAAGTGCACATACCAAATTTTATTAAGATATTTTTGTTCATTTGGGTTTGATCATGTAGAAATTACAGCTCTTTCTATAATTTGTCCCTACTTTTCCAGGCACCATAATATTTGGGCAGAGCAATGGTTTGTATATTAGTCATGTTTAATACTTCGTCGCATATCCCTTGCATGCAATAACTGCTTGAAGTCTGCGATTCATAGATGTCACCAGGTGTTGAATACCTTCTCTGCTGGTGTTCTGCCAGGCCTCTACTTCAGCCTTCTTCAGCTCCTGCTTGTTTTGGGAGCTCGTCCCCTTAAGATTTCTCTATAGCATGTGGAAGGCATGTTCACTTGGATTTAGGTTGGATGTCTGATTTGGCCATTCAAGAATTTTCCAGTTTTTAATCTTTGAAAAACTCCTTTGTTGCTTTAGCAGAATGTTTGCAATCATTGTCTTGCTGAGTACGAAGCACTGTCCAATGAGTTTTGAGGCATTTGTGTGAACTTGAGCAAATAGGATGTTTCCATACACCTCAATTCATTTTGATACTGCCATCAGCAGTTATATCATCAATGAAGTTAAGTGCACCAGTACCTTTGGCAGCCATTCATGGCCAAGCTATAACACTCCCACCACCATATTTCACAGATGAGATGATATGCTATGGATCTTGAGCAGTTCCTTTACTCTTCCACACTTGGGTCTTGTTATCATTCCAATACAGGTTAATCTTGGTCTCATCTGTACATAAGACCTTTTTACATCATTGAGCAGATTCTTTTAAATATTTCTTGACAAACTAATTGAGTCATCCTTTTTCTGTGGTTACCGAGTGGTTTGCATCTTGCTGGGTAGCCTCTGTATTTCTGTTCACGAAGTCTTCTGCGGACAGTAGTCATTGACACATCCACACCTGCCTACTGAAGAGTGTTTCTGATCTGTCAGACAGGCATTTGGGGATTTATTTCTTCATTCTAATGAGAACTTTTCTGTCATCAGAAGTGGAGATCTTCCTTGGCCAATCAGTCCCTTTGTAACTATTGAGGTTACCAGTACACCTTCTTAATGTTCCACATAGTTAATTTTGGTAATGCTAAGTTTTGGGCAATGTCTCTTACAGTTTTATTCTTGTTTTTCAGCCTCATAATGGCTTCTTTGACTTTTACTGGCACAACTCTAGTTCTCAGGATGAAAAATGATAACTACAGATTATAAAAGCTTAGAACAGTGGTTTTCAAACTGCTCCCCTCCCAAAATCACATTCAACCTTAAACAATCCTCATGCCATAAGTGCTCTGATTAGTAAGAAATTGCTTAGGTTGGGAAGGGAAGGTTGAAAATCACTGAACTAGACCTATTTGTTACTGAAATATTTTGCTTGAGGAAAAATTGTCATGGCCCATTACCTTTGAGTTATGAAACCGTGCGCATATCAAGTCAATTAGGTATGACTAAAGCAGTTGTTTTCAAACCTTTCCACTCACATACCACCTTAAATAATCCCTATGGCATAGGGATTGCTTAAGGTGGAATATGATTTTAGGAGGCAGTTTCAAAAACTACTGGCTTAGAAGCAACTCTAGCTTTCTTATACCTTGTACTTACCAGTGGTCTGGCCTTGTGTGTCGAGGAGTCAGAGGGGCAAGAGGAGAGGCAAGTACTGTAATTAAAGTAATTACCAGGGCTTGGGCATAGCCGGTCAAGCAGGGAACCATTGGAGTTGGGCTCAGAGGCATCCAGGGGAGGCAGGGCAAGGAGTGACTGAGAGAGATAAGTACATAACTTTGTGCTTAATGGTGGTTGGGCCTTGTCTGTCAAGGAGTCGGAGGAGCAGGAAGTGGGCAAGGGGAGCGGTAAGTACTGTAATTAAAGTATTTACCAGGTCTCTGGTCTAGCAGGTCGAGCAGGTAGCCATTGGAGTCGGGCTCCAAAGTGAGCGGACAGGGAAGGAGTGGAGAATTCAGGCTTTGGCTCAAGAGGCTTCGCCGAGCAGAGGCTGATGACAAGATGAGGTAAGACTCGTTAATTGCTTTTGTATTCATTAGTAATTTCCACTTATTTGAGGAAGGAGGAGAGAGAAGGGATGAGTGTGAGAGCAATTTGCTTTTCTCTGTGTGAGATGTGGGAAGGCATGGAGTCTTCTAGCCCCCTGATGTCCATATCTGCACCAGGTGTGCTGAGCTGTAGCTCCTCAGGAACCGTGTTGGGGAACTAGAGCTGCAGCTCGATGACCTCACTCTGATCAAGGAGAGTGAGGTCATCACAGATAGGAGTTACAGCCAGGTGGTCACGCCAGAGTCACTGGAGGAGGACAGGTGGGTCACAGTTAGGAGAGGAAGAGGAATAGTAAGGTGGTACAGAGGACCCCTATGGCTGTGGCCTCAACAACAGGTTCTCCTCTTTGGGTACTGTTGAGGGAAACAGCCCAGCTGGGGAAAGTGTCAGAGGCTGTGCCTCTGGCACTGGGTCAGCCGCTAAGGCTCAGAAGGGTAGGGAAAGGAAGAGGAGGGCAATAGTTATAGGGGACTCAGTAGTCAGGAGTACAGAGAGGGGATTCTGTGGACAGAGCAAGGAGAACCGGATAGTGATTTGCCTCCCTGGTGCCAGGATCCAGGATGTTGCTGCTCGAGTTCAGGACATCCTAAAGGGGGAGGGAGATGAGACAGAAGTTGTGGTACATGTAGGTACCAACGACATAGGGAGGAATAGAGAAGAGGTCCTGAAAAGTGAGTACAGGGAGTGAGGTGGAGAGTTAAAAAGATGGACTGCAAAGGGAGTAATCTCAGCAGAAATAGAATGAGATGGAGGACGGATGTGTGGCTGAAGGGGTGGAGCAAAAGGCAGGGATTCAAGTTTGTGGATCACTGGGACAATTTTTGGGGTAGGTGTGACCTGTACCAAAAGGACAGGTTGTATTTGAACCCCAGGGGGACCAGAATTCTGGTGAGGACATTTGCTAGGGTTACTCAGGAGACTTTAAACTAGAATGGCTGGGGGGAGGGAACCAAATGAAGGAGAACAGCAAGGAGAAGGTTAGAGTGCAATCAGAGAAAGCTTGTAGACAGTGTTTGAGGGGGGAAAGGCAGGTGATAGAAAATGGGAATGCTCTATATGAAGATGGACAGGGGACGATTGCAAAAGATCATAAGAGAGGTGTTGGTAAAGACAGGGGCCTACAGGAAGTAAAAAGTGGGAAATCTCTAAAATGCTAGGAGGATTGTAAGGAAGGTGGATGAGCTGAAGGTATGGTTGACACTTGGAAGTATGACGTGGTAGCGATTAGTGAAACATGGTTGTGACTGGCAACTAAATATTCCTGGATTTAGTTGCTTTAGGTATGTTAGAACTGGGGGTGCAAGAGGGGGTGGGGTTGCACTACTTGTTAGAGAAAATATTACAGCGGTGCTTGGGTGCGATAGAATAGAAGACTTATCCAGGGAGGCTATTTGGGTGGAATTGAGGAATGGGAAAGGGGAAGTTACAATTATAGGGGTGTATTATAGACCACCGAATGGGGAACGTGAATTAGAGGAACAAATTAGTAGGGACATGGCAGATATTTGTAATAAGCACAGGGTAGTGATTGTGGGGGATTTTAATTTTCAGAATATTGATTGGGAAACCCATTCCGTGAAAGGGCTGGATGGGTTGGAGTTTGTAAAATGTGTGCAGGATAGCTTTTTACATCAATACGTGGAGGTATCAACTAGAGAAGGAACTGTGTTGGATTTACTGTTGGGGAATGAGATGGGTCAGGTGACAGCGGTATGTGTGGGGGAGCACTTCGGGTCCAGTGATCATAGTGCCATTAGCTTCAAGGTAATTATGGAAAAGGATCGGTCTGGGCCCAGAGTTGAGGTTTCTGAGTGGGGAAAAGCTAGGTTTGAGGAGATGTGTAAGGATTTACAAAGGGTGGATTGGGACAATTTGTTTTCCAGGAAGGATGTAATAGAGAAATGGAGGTCTTTTAAAGGAGGGATTTTAAGATTACAAAATCTTTATATACCTGTTAGGTTTAAAGACAAGGTCAAAAGTTTGAGAGAGCCATGGTTCTCAAGGGATATTGGAAATTTGGTTCAAAAAAGAGGGAGTACTACAATAAATATAAGAAATGGGGAAAAAAGATGTTTGGGTACTATATTGATTGTAAAAAGAATCTTGAGAAAGAAATTAGAAAAGCTAAAAGAATGTATGAGGTGGCTATACCAAACAGGGTGAAAATAAATCCAAAGGATTTCTACAAATGTGTAAATAGCAAAAGGAAAGTGAGAGATAAAATTGGTCCAATAGAGAATCAGAAAGGACAAATGTTTGTGAAGCCAAAAGAGATGGGGAAGGTCTTTAACAATTTCTTTTCCTCAGTATTTATTGAACTGTGCAAGGTAAAGGAAGCAAAGGGGGTATATATGGAGACTATAATGATGAAGGAAGAGGTGGTACTGGAGTTTTTGAAACTTATAAAGGTGGATAAGTCTCCAGGTCATGACAGGATTTTCCCCAGGACCTTGAGAGAAGTTAGTTAGGAAATAGCAAAGGCTCTGGTAGTGATTTTTCAAATATCATTAGAGACGGGTATAGTGCCGGAGGATTGGCGTGTTGTGCATGTGGTTCCTTTGTTTAAAAAGGGTTCGAGGAGCAAGCCTAGCAATTATCAGCCTGTAACTTTGATGTCTGTGGTAGATAGGTTGATGGAAAGTGTTCTCAGAGATAGTATATATAAGTATATGGAGGGACAGGGTCTGATCAGGGACACTCAACACGGATTTGAGTATGGAAGGTCGTGTTTGACCAAACTTGTTGAATTTTTTGAAGAGATGATAGGAATGTTGATGAGGGTAGAGCAGTGGATGTTGTCTATATGGACTTCAGTAAGGTCTTCAATTAAGGTTCCGCATGGGAGGTAAGTTAGGAAGGCTAATTCATTGGGTATTAATTTGGAGGTGGTCAAATGGATTCAACAGTGGCTAGAAGGAAGGTGCCAGAGAGTAGTAGTAGATAATTGTTTGTCAGGATGGAGGCCAGTGACAAGTGGTGTACCTCAGGGTTCGGTATTGGGACCGTTGCTGTTTGTCATATATATTAATGATCTGGAGGATGGGGTGATAAATTGGATTAGTAAATATACAAATGATACTAAAATAGGGGGAATTGTGAATGATGAAGAGGGTTTTCAAAGATTGCAATGGGATTTAAACGCCTTAGAGGAGTGGGCAGAAAGATGGCAGATGGAGTTTAATGTGAGGTGCTTAATTTTGGAAAGAATAATCAAAGCAAAACATATGTGGTAAATGGGAGGGCATTGAAAAATGCAGTGGAGCAGAAGAGATCTAGGAATAGCAGTGTATTGTTCCCTGAAGGTAGGAGTGCATGTGGATAGGATGGTGAAGAAGGCCTTTAGTATGCTTGCCTATATAGGAGTTGGGAAGTAATGATGAAACTGTACAAGGCATTGGTGAGGCCAAATTTAGTGTACTGTGTGCAGTTCTGGTCACCAATTTATAGGAAGGATATTAACAAGATAGAGAGAGTGCAGAGAAGATTCACAAAAATGTTGCCTGGGTTTCAGCATCTGGAATACAAGGAAAGATTGAGAAAATTAGGTCTTTGTTCCTTGGAACGTAGAAGGCTGAGAGGGGATTTGATAGAGGTGTTTAAGATAATGAGAGGGATAGATAAAGTTGATGTGGAAAGACATTTCCCATTGAGAGTAGGAGAGATGGATACGAGGTAATGGGTTGAGAGTTGACGGGCAAAGGTTTAGGAGTATGTAATGGAAGATTTAAACTGTTTTTTTTACTTTTGCAGCCTTTGCTTCTGCACGGCAGAGAACCTGCTTGTTTTTTTAAGAATCAGCAGACATAATCTAATTTACACTATGAGGCCCAGGATATGAATTAGTAGACACACCTAAATTCCACCATGGGGCCCAGGATGCAGTTGAATCAGAAGACATTATCTAATTTACACTATGGGGCCCAGAGATGCACATAAATCAGTAGACATTATCCAACTTCCACCATGAAGCCCAGAGATGCAGTTGTCTTTTGTTGGTTGCAGACTGTCAGGAGACCTTGAAGATAATTAAATCATTTGTTCAAAGAGATAAGATCTGAAGTAAACAACTTTTGGGTATAAGCCATGGTCCCACTACTGAAGTTTGAGACTCTCCAAGAGGTGGAAACGTCTCTCAGCAAGAAGAAGAACTTCAAGAGTCCAGCTAACATCCTGGTCGAGGGAGGTGGAGAAGCTGCTACTGGTGCCCCGACAACCTACTACAAGTGTGCAGTCGTTGCCTCGCTTCGGCAGTTGGGACCAGTCCAGGCGTTGATAAGTATAATTGGGAAGGGCTTGCATATTGTAGTGTGAATTCAGCTTTAGATTTAGTAATAAAGACTTGTATAAACTGAACTGCTCTCGGTGTGTTTGTGTCTATTTTCTTTCAGTAGCTCAAACACTGTGACCAATCTAAAATGAACAAAATGAGAGGCATAAGTTTACCCAAGAGAGTGTAACATGAGGGGGAACTTCTTTACTCAAAGTGGTTACTGTGTGGAATGGGCTTCTGGGAAAAATGGTGGAGGCAGGGTCAATTTTGTCATTTAAGAAAGAGTTGGATAAGTATATGGATGGGAAGGGGATGGAGGGATATGGGCAGAGTGCTGATAAGTGGGATTAGAGAAGGGTACTTGGATCAGTGTGGACTAGAAGGGCCAAATTGGCCTGTTTACGAGCTGTCATTGTTACATGGTTATACCAGCACCAATGAAGCAATTAAACATACCTGAGTAATCATAAACTTCTGTGAAGTCTTGAAATGTTTTGTTGCCCTGAAATAAGCGAACTATGTATAAAAAGTGCTGTAATTTTTACATGGTCAAACCAAAATGCATACTAATATCTGGAATGTGCACTTTAATCACATTTGAATTGTTTGATTACAAATTTTAAAACTGTGGCACACAAGGGGAAATAAAGAAAAAATAGAAGCCAGGTGTTGAATCCTGGATTTTCCAACAACATCATCTATGTGCTGGAAGCATTTTTTTCAGCAGGGCTTATAGGTGGAATCACGCCGGTCTTTCAAACTTATAGAATCATAGAATTTCACAATATGGAGATGGACATTATTTCCATCTCCTCCATGCTCTCCACTTTGCTATCTGAGCTCATACCATTCACCAGCCTTTGGTCCAATACATTCCTATCTATGAGCCTGTCCAACTGTCTTTAATACTTCTTCCACTATGCCTTCCTCTGCCAGTATGTTTCATGTGTGCACCACTCTCATTTAAAAATATTGCCCCTCGGGTGCCTTGTAAATATTTCCTCCTCACCTTAAACCTATATTCTTTAGCCTTAGACTCCCTACTCTTGGGAAAAAATAATGACTTTTTAACCTATCAATGCCCATAATAATTTTTATAGACATCTAACTTTCCTCCTTTGCTCAAGGGAAAGGAGTCCCAGTTGATCAAATCTCATTATAACTCAATTCCTCCAGTCCCGATAACATCCCCATGAATCTTGTGAATGTTCAAATGTAGCAGTAAACAGTTGAAATGTCCTGCCATGAATAATTACTCAAGAGAACATTAAGGAGTTGATTGACAATTTAATTGTCTGCTGGAGGTCATTGATAAAGCTGCACATGCTTCATTTAACATCCTCTTTTAAAAGTGACCTGCTCCAAGAAAGTAAACAAGCCATTGCGAAGGATAGCTCTTGGTCAACTTTTAACATTCACTCAGTAATTCAATATGATTGACTGTGCTGCTTTTGAAGAAGAATTGAGTCACTTTGGGAAAACTGTGAGACATATTGTCAAGACTTCAATAATCCATCAACAGCTGTCTTGTCTGGAATTCTCCGAAAGGGAGTGAGCACTACGCTGCCAAAACTCTTTGGACACAATTCTGGGAATTTATGAAGATGCTTCAGGAAGGACTGAGATGGGGATAACAGAGGAAGAGGTGTTGCATTATTGGTTAAAGAGAGTGACATGGCAATAGTTAGAGGTGAGAAGAAGCTATTTGGGTGGAGCTGAGGAACAAGAAAGGCATGATTGCCTTGTTGGGTGTGCATTATATGCCACCAAATAACCAAAGTGAATTAGAGGAGCTACAAGTCAAATAAGTTTGTCATAGTAAGAGATTTTAAACTTTTCAAATATTGACTGAGAAAGTCATAGTCTGAAAGGTTTAAGTGGGGTGGAATTGGCAAATGTGTTCAGGAATGTTTCCTCCACAACGGAAAGGTCAACACTTGATCTAGTCATGTGAAATCAGAATGGCAAATGAACAAATTGTTCATGGATGAGCCTTTGGGCACCAGTGACTATTGCTCTATTCATTGTCATTGTGGCTATCCCTTGTAGTTGAGGATAATGGCCTTCATTCAGTTGATCCACAGAGTGAACACACCTGTGCGCGTATTTGTTTAACGTGTACTTGATGTTGCACTCCAAGAAGCACACAATACTTCACAAATCAACAAAATCATTCCAATGGCATGAAAAATACGACCATTGGTTTTGTTGCACCTTTGTCTGCCTTCACAGCTGTTGAGTTCATAGTAACTTCATTTGCCTGATCCATCGTTGATGACTTGGTTGGATTGTTCTTCATCAGGGACCTGACCATTGACCTTCCTGCCATGGGTGACCCTACCTGGAGCATGGGTCCAGGCGGCATCACTCTTGGGCTCATAAGACCAACAAGCTTCTCCACTATGACAAGGCGACAATCCACAGAGAAGTATTGTTCTATTAGGTTGAAGACTGGGCAGGACCATAATTTAAAATTCAGAAAGGAGGCAAGGCCAACTTTGAAGATATAAGACAAATATCATCTCAGGTTAATTGGAAAGTGTGTTGACTTGAGTCCAGGACATGCACATTCCTGTCAGAATGAATGCTCTGCTCAAGTGCAAGAATGAGGGATGGGACACTTATAAACAACTGGAATCCAGTGTACATCTGGAGGAGTTTCATGAAGGGAGGAGTAATCTAAAAAAAATAAAAGGAAATCGGGGGAGTGGGGGAAAGGGGACTGGGGATAGATCTGTCAGATTAAATTGAGGATAATCCAAAGAGATTTAAAAAGTAGATACAGAGAATAAAGTAACACAAGAGGAAGAAAATGGGATCCTCAGGGATCAATGAGGTTAATTTCTATAAAGCAACAGGAGATGGGCAAGGTCCTCAATAGGTTCTTTTCCTCTATTTTTTAATTTGGAGAAAGTCATAAGGACTGGGGAACTTGGGGTTGTATGTGATAGCATGTATGTAATCTGACAATAAATTTAAACTTTGAATTAAAGCTTAATGATTATCAGTTTAAGTAAATATTATTTGTATCCATGTAAAGCATAAAACTGTAAATACACAATTACATTAAAACCCCTGACATCCAACCCCTATGGGGATTAGCAGAAGCCAGATAAGTGAATTTTCCAGTTGCTTGAGATTGTATGTTGCTTGATTGGTGAACTAATGGCGAGTCACACCAATTTGAAACCTCTATTTTTTTTTTAACCTATATATTTTTCACAGTTTTGTTTTTTTTTGCTGGTTGCTTGAGGCTCCTGGTTGATTGAATTCTGGATAATAGAAATTTTACTGTAATACAGTTTTGAAATTTCTCAGTTTCATATTTATACTTATTGGCCAGCTGCATTGTTTCCAGACATTTAACTGGTCCATACCAAAATGTAAGAGGAAAACAAAGCCATTTGTCATTGACTTTGAAGATCAAAAATATGCAGGAATCCCAGTGTTTTTTTCTCATTTCTAATGCTTGTTGTAAGACATCTTTTCTATAATGGGAATAACACGTGTTAGGTTCCAATAGCTCAGGAGGCTTCACTAGCTCAGCGGTTAGAGCACTGGTCTTGTAAACCAGGGATTGTGTTCGTTCTTCGCTTGAGCCTCTTTTCTATGAAGGATGCTTGATAAAGTGGTGATTCTGCCTTCCTTACAGTAGGCAAAATTAAATAATTTCATGTAGTACATTGTAAGTTTAATATTATGTGACAATAATGGAACTTATATAATTAAGAAAGTTGAGTGGCCAATAAGATTAAAGAATTCATACATAATGCAAACCAATGAGTAAAATGCATGGCCTTGAAAATCATCTTCAAGCTTAATAGTTCAGTGAATTACTTTGTAGATGGTTGGTCATGGATCTGATGCAACAATATTCAGGAGCACTCGAAGCATTAGCCATCACCTTTGGTGTAATCCACAGATTGTGAGTGAACATTCAGTGATCTCAAAAATATACAATCAGCTTATTTCTATCAGTAACATAATTCAAAAAGAAAACTGGAGTTTGTGTCATGAATGACTTTTTTTGGAAAAAAAGACTCCTTAGCTCTAGTTCACTTGCATTGAATGAAATGAATCAGTTAAATGACTGGAAATCAGGCTGATGTATTTTTGCAGCTGGTCACAAACCAGATTAGCTACAGGATTGTAAATATGAAGCCCATAAATACCTACATTTCATTCAATGTTTATTCAGAAATTTATATTGCAACTATTTGGAACAGCACTTGAAATGAGCTTGCATTCAAAAGCAAACATAATTCTTTCACCCTTTTTTTAAGCTAAACATGAGGCCTTACTCCTAGCAAACAACGGCTTGGCTATGAGTGGTGTAATGTAGAGGCTATCCTCCCAATTCTGACATAAGACATGTTGGGGTGGGGGAAGCAAAGCTTTGTGTTCTGTCAAAGCTCTCATTGAACTCTTAAGATTGAAATAAATAATTATAAAAATTTAAATGATTAAAATAAAAATAATTAAAATTAATGAACTCAAACAAAGTAATGAATTAAAAGTGAGCTGCTTTCTATTCTCAGCTCTAAATCTTGTGTCAATTGCTGTCAAAACACATAAATGCTGGAGGAACTTAGCCAGTCTCACAATGTCCATAAATATATTATTGACATTTCAGCCCTGAGTCCTTCCTCATATGAGTGACAAAGCAGACATCTGAATTATAAGCTGGGAGAAGAATGAGAGGGGAGGAGTACAAATCAACAAACAAAATGTGTCAATTGGATATGAAAAGTGAGAATTGTTTTTGGTTCTGTGAAAGGAGACATGGGGAAAAAGAGAGATTGGTGCTAGAGGAAAGGAGACAGGGGAAGGTGGTGGGTGCAGGGAAGAAATTCTAATGGAAATCGATGTTAATATTATCCAGTTGGAAGATGAGTTGTTCCTCCAATTTGCAGGTGGTCTCAGTCTGGGAATGCACGAGACCAAGGACACATGTCAACAAAGGAATTGAGGGGTGGGGAATTGGTGGTGTCAGAAGCCATGTTAAGGTTTTAAGAAATTCTGTAGGCCACCGAACAACAGCATGCCTTCACTACACCACCCTTGCCCTAAATGTAATAACTAAGTTCTCTACTCAGGTCATGCACATATTCCTGACACTAACTTCACTTTGAATGGCTAAATGTTGGCAATATGGCAGCCAGCATAATTTAATCTATTTTAAATTAATATGTTAATCAGTGGTGCTGACCTTTCTTCAGTTGTTCCAGAAAACTATTTCATCTGACTACAAGTCTATAAGAGAATAGAAGGCAAAGAATAATGTGTGTATTTGAATATTTCAACCTCACTGTTATCTTTAAAATGGTCTTCAATGGGTTGTGAATTTCACAAAAAAATATTTCGTTCTAACATAATCATTTGACAATTTGTATGACACGAAAAATATTTTGCGTTTGCAGTATACTTTTATGGTAATATATTAGTGACATTTTCCTGAAACATCCCACTGGCCATTATTTATGTCTGCTCAATATGAATGCTAAATACTCCACTCTTGGAATTTAGTACATAGTTTGTAGGAGAATGTCTGTTATACTTACCAGAGAATAACATTTCTTTGGCCATTCGTCACCTGTCTATTCATCCTTAAATCTAATTATAAATTGCCACATCATTTTTTTCAAACTGTATTGGATTCTATAAATGCATATTCATACTATGTTTGAAGAAGGCACTGTAGAAGAAATGACATGATGGCAGACTTTGTGTCTGCCACTTGTAGGGAGTAAATATTTTAACTGTTTACAGTATTGCAAAATTATTAGGCTATCGGGATCCGCACTGAACCAATTTCATCTCTGGTTCTTTTGGATAATAAAAATGTCAAGAACACAAATTAGACATTGGATAGTTCAGACATCAGTTATAATGAGAGTTTCTCTGTCTTTTCCTGAAGCTGACCTGGTGAAGGACAAACTGTGAGATTATGTTTTACTATCTGTTGATGTGTTCGCACACAAAGTGATTCTCAGTGATCAAGGAAACCACCACATGTGTTAACTTTGCAAATAGGGAGTACCTTCATTATGAGAGGCAGAATAATCCACATTAAGTGCTGGTGAGCAGACTACGATTCTTCATGTCTGTGTCTGTAGATGTCAGTTTCATAGTTTGGTTAACATGTTCATATTTATGCCTGTACGCATTCTTAAATTAAGGGGAAAAGGAATGCCATGATCTTCGGACACTAGGCACTTACTATTGAACTGACACTGAAAGTACTATTTTATTTTAGTGAGAATAGCTACTGTATAATAATAATAATAATAATAATAATAATAATGAGGAGGTGACTTTTCAGATATGTTGCATATGTTGGATTCCACACAATGAATTGTGATTTAGTGTGTCTTTTGATCAAATGATTGGTGCCTTCATGAGAGTAATCGTAACAAAATGCAGCTTTACTGATGGAAGGGGATTTTGGTGTCGATATAATCCCAGTTAAGCACAGGTTGTTCTATCAATGATTTTCAATTTGCATTGGACTCTGAATCAGTGCCAAATTTACCAACATAAAAATATTGCAATTAAATTAAGCAGATTGTGTGACCCACATTGGACCAAATCTCATTAAAGATACAGCAAAAAAGGGGGGACATGGCAAGATGGCATAGTCTAGACAGGCAATATCGACCTCTCTGGCCAGACTTTTGAATATCCATTTTTTAACCCTTTGTTTTCAAGTTAAAAATTTTAGTTTAAAGTATTAAGGAATTATATGGCCACTAATGGTAAAAAGACTAAACCTCAAGTTCAAAAGAAGTTACATTTTTGAAGTGCTGAAGATTTGGAGCCTAGATGACTTGATACAGCCCCAGGCTCAATTTCTTCATTGCCTAAATCCCAAAGATCGACTGTGGGGGGCTGAAAAAAAAATCCAAATGAAGGATGGCACTGGAATTACCCATTCTCTGGAAAAAGGTGCGTGTTCCCAAGAAGTGGACCCTGATTTGGAAAGCCTTTCGATTTCAATGGAGGGAGCATGTAGGAAGATGACTCCATTGTTGGAAATGCAACTGGTAGCATTTCAATCTGAAGAAATCGTTTTTCTTCGTGAATTGATGAATAAACACCAAGATACGGGGGGAGACCAGCGGCGACCCCCTGAAGAAGTCGGGGTGCTGTTGCTGGGAGTCCAGACTCACAGTAAAAAAACTTTTAAAATGCCTTCTGTTGAATTGCAGCAGGAGCTGCAGTTACCTTGTTCTGCCACTATGTCAGAGAGAGCAGAGCTGAGCTTTACTGAATCACAGTGTATGCAATTGAATGCAATTATCCAAGCTGTTATAAAACCTTTGTTGACATCTCGAATGAATGAAATAATTCATATGAATGCTGGTATAAGTTCAGAATTAAATAGGGTTAAGACACGCGTGGATGCATCTTATGAAGATTTTTTTTTAAATTCAGACTGCTTTTTTGGACTATAAACAACAAGTAACTTCTAACAGAAAAAGTGTAGAAGGTGGAAAAATCAGTCATAGAATTAGAAGAACGTGAGAATGAGCTAGAAAGAAAAACAATTATTTGGAGAATCAAAGCAGAAGGAATAATGTGAAAATTGTTGGTTTTCCAGAAGGTATAAAAGGACAAGTTCCTCTTTGTTTCTTTAAAGACTGGATTCCGCAAATATTGGGGCAAGAATTTTTCTCTGGGGGATTGGCACTGGAAAGAGCCCATAGAGCTGTAAGAAGAACACTGATCGTGAAGCAATGATTTTTTTCTGATTCATTGCCAGATATAAGAGGACAAAGACGTAGTCCACCATCATCTCCTAAAGAAAAATCTGGTTGCTCTGGAAACGGAAGAAATGGCAGAAATGGGAAAAACGGGAATGGGAAGAGTCCACCTCCTTCTGAAATGGGATCCTCGAGATTGGAATTTTCTGGAGGAAAAGAAGAATTTTCTTATTCTATTTTTTCTTTTGTTATTATGATATTTTGATTACTGACTGTTTGGTTGGGAAGGGAGAGATTTGCACTAAGTTCTTTACTAGTCATCAGCCACTAGTGGGTGATTTTTGTTTAGGGGATTACTACCTTTTGTTTATTTTTTTTGAGGGGGAAATTTTCTTTTTTTTTTAAACTTTTCTTAGTTTTTAATTTGATTTTTTAATTGGATGGCCTATATACGTTGATTTGAGTTTTTATATAAAGATATTATTGGTATCTAGTAATAATAGTAGATATGTCAAAGTTGAGGTTTGCTACTTTTAATGTTTGAGGATGAAATAGTCCGATTAACTGTAAGAGTGTCTTGGCATATATACAATCAATGGAGAAAAAGGCAGGATGTATTCTTAAATTGAATTGTAAGATTTTTACTGAATTTTGGACTTTACTTAATATTTATGCTCCAAATGCAGATGATGAAGTTTTTATTTTGGGTGCATTTTTATGTTTGGTTCAGTCGTATGATAATATTTTAATTGGTGGTGATTTTAATTGTGTTTTGGAACCTTTATTAGATAAATCTCCAAAGAAAGTTAAAAAATCCAAAATGGCAATTCAATCCAAGTGTTGATGAAAGATCTTAATTTAGTAGATATTTGGAGACATCTTAAACCAACAGAGAAAGATTTTTCCTTTTATTCATCTAGACATGATTCGTTTTCAAGGATTGACTTCTTTTTAGTACATTTACAAGGGAAAATACAACAAGCAGAATATAAAAGTAGGGTGATTTCAGATCATTCTCTGTTATATTTTACATATGAGACTTCTGAGAAAATTCAAATAGCTTATCATTGGAGATTTAATACAATGTTGTTGAAAAATATGGAATTTATTGATTAAAAAAACAAATTAATTTTTTTTGAAAGAAATTTCTAATTCTGTTCAAAGTAAGTTTGTATTATGGAATGCTATGAAAGCCTATTTGAGAGGACAAATAATTAGTTATACTTCTAAAATAAAAAAAATCGATTAAATAAGTCTTGAATTAGAGAAACAGATTGATGAGTTAGAAAAGGAATTTCAGAAAGATGCTACAGAAGATCAAAAAATAGAATTATCTAGGCTGAAATTGAAATATAATACTTTGCAATCTTATCAATTTGAATTTGTGATTAATAGGTCTAAACAACAGTATTACGAATGAGGAGAAAAAGCACATAAGGTATTGGCGTGGCAATTAAAAAAAGAACAAATATCTAGGACTATTAATGCTGCTAGACAGAATTCTCTTATTACATAAACCTCATGTGATTAATGATGAGTTTTATTCATTTTATAAAAAGCTATATACATCTGAAGGAAAACAGGAAACTGGATCGATTGATCTTTTTAAATCACAGTTTAATTTACTGATATTAGCGGATGGAGATATACAGGAATTAGAAGAACCATTTACTGATTTGGAAATTAAAATGGCTGTGCTGGAAATGCCGAACGGTAAATCGCCTGGTGATTATGGATTTTCACTTGAATTTTATAAATGTTTTTATGATGATTTATCTACAGTGTTTGGGGATGTATTATGTCAAGTTGGAGAACATTATGAATTACCTGAGTCTTGGTTTTGTTCTAGTGCTTTAATTACAGTAATTCCTAAAAAAAAATAGAGATCCTTTGAAAGTATCTTCATATCTTCTGGTCAAAATATTCCCTAGGACACTCAGGGAGGCTAGTGGACAGTTAGTGGGGCCATTAACAGAGATATTTAGGATGTCACTGGCCACGGGGGTGGTGCCAAAGGATTGGAGGGTGGCGCATGTGGTTCCTCTGTTTAAGAAAAGGTCCAAATGCAAACCTGGGAATTATAGGCCTGTAAGTCTGACGTCTGTGGTGGGCAAGTTGATGGAAAGTGTTCTGAGGGATGCTATTTACAAAATTTTGGAGGTATAGGGATTGATAGGGAATAATCAGCATGGTTTTGTCAGGGGTAGATCATGCTTGACAAACTTGATTGAGTTCTTCGAGGGGGTTACAAAAAAGGTTGATGAAGGGAAAGCTGTAGATGTTGTCTATTTGGACTTTACTAAAGCTTTTGACAAAGTTCCCCAAAGGAGGTTAGGAAAAAAGGTGGAGGCATTAGGTATAAATAAAGAGGTAGTGAAATGGATTCAGCAGTGGTTGGATGGTAGGTGTCAGAGAGTAGTGGTAGAAAATTGTTTGTCCAATTGGAGGCCAGTGACTAGTGGAGTTCCTCAGGGTTCGGTCCTGTGTCCACTATTATTTGTTATATATATTAACAATCTGGATGGAGGAGTGGAGAATTGGATAAGCAAGTTTGCGGATGACACAAAGATTGGTGGTGTTGTGGACAGTGAGGTAGATTACCGTAGATTAAAAGGTGATTGAAGAAGGCTGGAGGTGTGGGCTGAGAAATGGCTGATGGAATATAATACAGATAAATGTGAGGTGCTACATTTTGGAAAGGCAAATTTAAATAGGTCACATACATTGAATGGTAGACAATTGAGGAGTGTAGAGCAACAAAGGGATTTAGGAGTTATGGTAAATAGTACCCTCAAGGCTGATAGTCAGTTATCAGAAGAAGGCATTTGGAATGTTGGCCTTCATAAATCGGAGTATTGAATTGAAGAGTTGGGAGGTTATGATGAAATTGTACAAGGCATTGGCGAGGCCAAATTTGGAATACTGTGTACAGTTTTGGTCACCAAATTATAGGAAAGATATAAACAAAATACAGAAGTGCAGAGAAGGTTCACGAGAATGTTGACAGGATTTCAGGGTCTGAGTTACAGGGAAAGGTTGTGCAGACTGGGGCTTTTTTCTCTGGAGCGTAGAAGATTGAGAGGGGACTTGATAGAGGTGCTTAAGATTTTAAAAAGGACAGAGAGTAAATGTGGATAGGCTTTTTCAATTAAGAAAGGAGGAGATTCAAACTAGAGGACATGGTTTAAGATTGAAGGGGGAAAATTATAAGGGGAACATGAGGGGAAATTTCTTTATGCAGAGGGTGGTGGGGATGTGGAATGAGCTTCCAGCAGACGTGGTCGAGGCAGGATCATTGGTTACATTTAAGGAAAGACTGGATCGTTACATGGATAGGAGGGGACTAGAGGGGTATGTACCGGGTGCTGGTCAGTGGGACTAGGAGGGTGGGGACTTTCTATGGCATGGACTAATAGGGCCGAACTGGCCTGTTCTGTGCTGTAAGTGGTTTTATGGTTATGTTTATATAGACCAATTTCATTGTTAAATGCAAATTATAAAATAATAGCTAAAATATTAGCAATTAGATTGGCTAAATTTTTACCAAAGTTGATTCATATTGATCAAACAGGTTTTATAAAGAATAGATATGCTTCAGTTAACATTTTGTGTGTGATTAGTATAATAGATTGCGACAATCTTTAGATCACCCGATGGTGATATCCTTAGATGCAGAAAAAGCATTTGATAGAGTTGAATGGAATTTTTTTGTTTAAAGTTTTGGAGAAATTTAAGTTTGGTCCATCTTTTATTGGTTGGATTAGGGCTCTATATAGTAAACCAGTAGCTAGAGTATTGATGAATGTTTTGATTTCGGAACCCTTTAAGCTATCTCGATCAACTCATCAAGGTTGTCCTTTATCAGCAGCTTTGTTTGCATTAGTGATTGAACCTTTAGCACAGTTGATAAGACAAAATATGACAATGTATGAAAGTTTTAGATGAGGAGTATAAAATTAATTTATTTGCTGATGATGTATTGGTGTATTTAATAAACCCAGCTCAGTCACTTTTGCATTTGAAGGAATGTTTAATATAATATGGATGTCTTTCTGGATATAAAGTTAATTGGGGAAAAAAGTGAAATATTACCGGTAAGTGAAGGAGATTATTCAGTTTATAAGAATATTATTAATTTGAAGTGGACTGATCAAATTAAATATCTGGCTATAATTTTGAATGTTAATTATCAATCTTTATATAAATGAAATTATGCTCCATTAATGAAAAAAAAACTGATTTGATTAAATGGAAAGATTTACCTATTAATTTAATGGGAAGGATAAATACAATTAAGATGAATATCTTTCCACGTATACAATATTTGTTTCAATCTATTCCATATTTAGTTGATATTGTTTTTTCAAGATTTAAATAAAATGGTTAGGGAGTTTTTATGGATGGGTAAATTTTCGAGAGTAGCTTTGAATAAATTAACTTGGAAATATGAGTTGGGGGGACTACGTTTACCACATTTTCTAATTTATTTTGAGGCAGCACAACTTAAATTTATTAGTTCATTGATGGATTTGGTACAGCCTCCTAGTTGGGCTAAGTATTTCTGAACTTGAAATACATCAATTTTTGTTTAGGGGGAATATAAATTTGTTACAACAATATATTGTGCCTCTACTAAAACATTTAATGAAGTTATGGATAAAGAAAAATAAACTGATAGGCTCTAGGGGTAAATTATTGGCTTTGACTCCATTGTATAATAATCAACTTTTTCATTTTTCAATACATAATCAAAGTTTATTGCATTGGAGATTTAAAGGTGTGAAAAATTTGTGAGATTGTTTTAAAGAGGGTAAGTTTTTGTCTTTTAATCAGATGAGGGAAGATTTTGGTATTGATAAGAATTCTTTATTCCTTTATTATCAAATTTGATCTTGGGTAAAATTTATGTTTTGTAGAAATATGATTTTACATAAAATGACTAAATTTGAGACTTCTTATGTTGGTACCAGAGAAGGGTTATATTTCATTTATGCATCAAATATTACAGGATGGTATGGATGAAAAGGGTTGGGCTAGATCTAGAATTAAATGGGAAGCGGCTATTGTTTTTATTTTTTCTGAAGAGGATTGGTTAGATATCTGTTATGATAGTGTAACAAGATTGATAAATGCTCGTTATGCAATGATTAATTACATTTTTTTTATATTAATTATATTTGACACCTGATAAATTAAAAACGATATGGTTTTATTGAATCAGATTTGTGTTTTAGATGTGGTGATACGGTTGGAACTTCTTTTCATGCTGTTTGATTTTGGAAGAAAATTCAATCATTTTTAGAATATCTGTATAAGATTAAAATAGCTTTAGATCTAACAGTATTTTTATTGGGTAGTTTGCAACCTTTGAAAGGCTTGGGATTAGATAAATTCCAGCTTGCTTTTGTATATTTAGCTTCATCCGTAGCGAAAAAATGTATTGCTAGTATGTGGAAAGATACAAATATGATTGATATTAATAGATGGCATAATGAGATGAAATATTGTTTAATAATGGAAAAAATATATACATTTTGCATGATAATTATATCTTTTTTATTAATAAGTAGCTGTAATACTCAGAATATTTACATTTCAATTTATATTGATTAGATTTTAACATGTATATTTAATTCTTTTTTTATGTTCTTTCTTTTTTATGGCTCTCAAGAGAGTTGGCTGAAGTGGGGGGGGGTTCTTTTCCTTTTTTTTCTATATATATAAAACATTCATGTTCATGTTTATTTGCTGTATGTCATATTTGTTTTTTGAATGAATAAATAAAGTTTTAAAAAAAGATATACAGTACATGATATTGATTATTTCAGAAATCAAAAGGAGAGCTGCCAGAAACATTTATTTGTTCTGTTTGCATCTAACATCTGATATTGCAAAAGGTTCTTGAACGACGCAGCATCTCTAATGTTACATCAGATTCTTCTCAAATCCAAAGACCAAGTTGCAAGAGAAATGCACTGCTAAATGTGTTTGAAATAGATCAACACTTTCACAGTTCATTTTAAAATAATTCCAAAATATTGCCTTGTATTTTGTGTTAGGTATGTTATGCAAATCATGTGCTTACAGACATTGCAGTGATTAAGTTCCATTTGGATGGATGATGGATGATCCAACTTTTCTCAACAAGTTCCCTCAATTGGATAATGAATGAACAAGAAGAGAATCTACCAAATGTGCTCATCACTTTGTGAACAGCATATTGTGAGGATTTGCTTTGGATTGTCCATTTAAGCACAATTGTTAGAACAAGTTATCATGAGCCCATAAGGTCTAATTTTCAGGTCAGATGAAATTTCAGGAGAGCTTAAAAAAAATCTACAAGCTTTAGGACACAAAGAACTTAAAAGCTACTGCCTGGGCTTTTTCTGCAATTCTTTAATCAATATGCATCAGTTCAGATGTATAGTAATTATATGATTAGAGTATATTATTTAACTGGTATCCAAAGGGCCATCTACCTGGAAACAAATTTGGATCGTTCAAGGATGTGGATATGAGCGTCCATCCTCAATTGCCCCAGTATTGTGAGTTAAAATTCATATTGTTGAGTCTGGATTCACAGAAAGCCCAGACAGAGTACAAAGATTTCATTCCCCAATGGTAATACTAAATCAGGTGGATGGTCAATAACAAGCCAGCAGCTCAATGATCATAATTACAGAAGTCAATTGTTTTGGTTTAAATGCAATGATTGTTGAATCCCTTGCATTTAAATGCATTGCTTCTGTGCTGCGATTTAAACTTATGTCAGTAGATCAATAGTTTAGTTTTTAGATTCTATCCTAGTAATATACAAGTAAACATTTTATAAAAGTAATTGATTTAAAGAGCTTGTAAGATCATTGGTTTCCTGAAACTAGCAAATTGTCCAAATAATCCATCAAGTGCATTAACATAGAATCCATAACTTATCTGGACTGTACATGGCTCCTGACTCAGAGAACACTTTTCTGGAAGACCCAAGCATGATAATGATTTCCATAAGATTATAGGACCATAAGACAAAGGAGCAGATGTAGACCATTTGGCCCATTATGTCTGCTCTGCCATTTCATCACGAGTTGATCCATTCTCCCATTCAGCCCTTTTCCCCATTACCCTTAATAGCTATTAATCTCTGCCTTAAATGTACCAAATGGCTTGGCCTCCACAGATGCCTATGGTAGCAAATTCCACAGGTTCACTACTGTTTTAAATGGGTGCCCTTGAATCCCCTACCATTGGAAACAACTTTGCCATTTCTACTCCATTCAGGCCTTGCAACATTCAACATGCTTCTGTGAGGTCCTACCTTGTGCTTCTCAACTCCAAGGAATAGAGTCCAAGAGCCGTCAAGTGTTCCTTATATGCTAATCACTTCATTTCAGATATCATTCTTTTGAATCTTCACTAAATCCTCTCCAGTACCAGCCAAAACCTGTACTGTGTTCTGCAAGAGAGTCTTCATCAGGGCGTTTTGAAGCCTCAGCGTCACATCGCTACTCTTGTATCTATTCCTCTGGATATGAATGCCAACATTGCCTATACCTTCTTCACCACTGTCTCAACCTAGAGGTTAACCTTTAGTCTAGCCATCCTCAACCCTTATTTTATTTTGGCTTTGGCCCCCTTAGGACTCTATTCAAAGTTGGGGACACCCTTCTCTGTGAAGCAGTGAAGTTTTGGTTTCTTCCATAATTCTCTCCCACCATCTACTTTAAAAAAAAACAATATTTATGCCACATGATGTGAAAAGAAAACAAGGTTTTTACTTGAATGCACTGTGGCCAATAGGAGAGCCATAGGGCTCCCATTGAGAATGGTAACTTCACAGCATCCTGCACAAGGACTCAAAAGTCCCCTTTGCACCTCCAAATTTTGAATATCCTCCCCATCCAAATAATAGTCTGCCCTTTTATTACCAAATTGCACTTAATTTTTCACTTGTTTGCTCATTCTCCTAATCCAAGACTCTCTGCAGCCTTTCTGTTTCCTCATTATTACCTGCTCCTCCACACATCTGTAAACCATAAAGCTATTGTTTTCTACCATCCAAATTATTAAAATACAATATTAAGCGTGGTCTCAACACGGACTCCTGTGGAATGCCACTGACAACTGGTAGCCAACCAGAATGTGATCCCTTTATTCCTACTCTGTTTCCTGCTGATCACCCAAAGATCTACCCATTGAGTATCTTTCCTCTAATTCCATGGGAGCTCGTCTTTTAAAGCCGCCTCATATGCAGCACCTTGCAAAGGACTTTTCAAAATCCAAATATACAAAATCCACTCCATTTCCTTTGTCTTGTCTGCTTGTGGTTTGTTAAGCGAGCTTCTCCCTTAAGGAAATTATGATAAGTTTGGCCTATCTTTTCATGAACTTCCAGGTCTGTAATCTCATCCTTGATAATTGATGTCAATAATATCTCAGGCACCGATGTTAAGATAATAGGTATAAAAATGTTCTTTCTGATCATTTTATGATCCCTGCCTGCCTCATGGCAATTATAATTTTGCTCTTTTTACATGCTTTCTCTATCTCCCTCTGTAGCTTGGACACCACAAAGAACCATAGAAAATGACAGCATAGAAAACCAGCCATTTAGCCCTTCTAGTCTGTGATGAAACATTATTTCTCTAGTCCCACTGACCTGCATCCATTCCATAACCCTCCAGACCTCTCTCATCCATGTATCCAATGTATTCTTAAAACTTAAGAGTGAGTCTGCATTTGCCACATCAGATGGTAGCTAATTCCACACTCCCACTACTCTGAGTGAAGAAGTTCCCCCTAAAATTTTCACCTTAAAGCTATGTCCTCTCGTACTTATCTCTCCTAATTTAAGTGCAAAGAGCCTACTCGCATTTACTCTGTCTATTCCCCTCATAATTTTGTAAACCTCTATCCAATCTCTCCTTGTTCTTCTATGGTCCAAACAATCTTTCCCTGTAACTCAACACCTGAAGACCTGGCACTGTCCAAGTAAATCTTCTCTGCACACCAATTAATAAAGATGTACAAATCTAGCTGCAAGTTAAAATAAGAAAAGCAGTCCTGGCTGTATGCCACAAATAATATCCCACCACTAGCACACACCTGACAATTAGTCCCCCAGTATTGCCCATGGCTCATAACCTAGGGTGGAGCACAGGCATGGTTTCAAAGGAAAAGGTTAAAAAAATAACTAGCCCATGTGTTGCATTTTGTACTGCAGCTGGACAGGTGTTGGCCCATGTGACCTGTGGTGAGGAAGGAGACTAATTGCAAGGTGTCTTTATCTGTGGGTAGGTTTGACCTTAATTGGCAGGGGGAAATTATTTTCAAACTGCTTGGGTGATCAGATGATCCTCCAAGTACATGCGCATAGAAAATGTCCTTTGTTCTGTCCAAACTGTTTAATAATACTCTGTTATAATGGCCCTTTCCAATTTTGTTTCCAAAGTACTCCAAGTTAAATTCATAATTTTACACTTGCAATAGTGGCCTATTGACTGCCTATCCTTTCCTGACAATGTCACTGCACCGTGTATATACTTGTGTATCTTCTGCCATATTCACTACCCTCTCATTCTGGTTCCCACCCCCCTGACAAACTAGTTTAAACACTCCTCAACTGCTCTAGCAAACCTTCCTACCAGAATATGTCCCTCTTCCATTCAGGTAAAACCTGTCTCTTTGTAGAGGTCATACCTTCCCCAGAAAAGATCCTAATGATCCACAAACCTGTACCAAATCTTCAGCAGTGCATTAATCAGCCACAACTTCCTCTTCCTGCCCTCACTGGAGCATGGCACAGGCATTAATCCAGAGATTACCATCCTCGAGGTTGCGTTTTTTAGCTTCCTCCTGACTCCTTACATTCCCTCTTCAGGACCTCATCGCTATGTCAGTGGTAACAACAGGGACCATAAAATCTGGCTACTCACACTCCAATATTAGAATGATGTAGATCTGATCTGAGACATCCCTGATCCTGACACCTGGGAAGCAACATATCAACCTGGAGTCTCAATTTTGTTCACAGAACTTCCCAACTCTTCCCCTAACTATTGACTATAGCTCTCCTCCTCTCCTTCCCTTCCAATCTGAGCCAAATGGCCAGACTCTGTGCCAAAGATCTGATCTCTGTGACTTTTCCCAGGTAGATTGTCCCACCCCTCAATAGTATCCAAAACTTATTGTTGAGGGGAATGGACACAGTGTTACTCTATCCTGACTGTCGATTTCCCCTTCCCTCTCCTAACAGTCACCCAGTTGCCTGCCTCTTGGGTGTGACTGGATCCTTGTAGCTTCTGGCCATCACTCCTTCTGTCTCCAGGTCTAGCTTCAGTTCCCTAACATGGTTTTTAAAGAGCTGTAGCTGGATATATTTCTTGTAGATGTATTTATTTGGGGCAGATGTGCTCTCCCAGATTTCCTAGATCCTGTAATTGGAGCATACCACCATCTTCACCACCTACTCTGGGTTACTATGAAAAAAATCCTTCCTGAATTTACATGAACATTATGGCACATTCTCACTAAAGCTTCTCAAGTCAAAGCCTCAAATACACCACTAATATGCTGACCACTCAGTATAATGGCTGTTCCACTTGTGTTTTACTTTTATTTGTTCCTGCTAATGAATCATGATTTATTTGTCTCTAAAGCACTGTGTTCCAAGAATGCTCCTTTTTAAATACTTCTTCCTGACCTAGAACCATAGAACATTACAGCACAGAAATAGGTCTCTTCAGCCTTTTTAGTTTGTGCTGAACCATTCTTTTTTTGCCTAGTCCAGCTGACCTGCAGCCAGTCCAATGCCCCTATACCTCTCTCATTCATGCATCTGTGAAAATTCCTCTTAAATGTTAAAATTGAGCCTGCATTCACCACTTCACCTGGAAGCTCATTCCGCACTCCCACCACTCTCTGTGTAGAGAAGTTCTCCCTAAACTTTTCCCCTTTCACTCTTAACCCATGTCCTCTGGTTTGTACCTCACCCACCTTCAGTGGAAAAAAGCCTTTCTATATCTACTCTGTCTGTTCCCCTTATCATTTTAAGTACTGTACCTCTATCAAATCTCCCCTTTTTCTTCTACGGGCCAGGGAATAAAGTCCTTATCTATTTAACCTTTCCCTGCAACTCAGTTCCTGAATTCCAGGTAGCATCCTAGTACATCTTCTTTGCACTCTTTCTATCTTATTGATATTTTTCTTGTAATAAGGTGACAAAAACTGCACACAATAATCCAAAAGTGGCCTCACCAAAGTCTTATATCACTTTAAACCAACATCCAAACTCCTGTACTCAATATAAGCAGTCCCTGGGTTGAAGACATCCAATTTATGCATAACTTGTAGTTATGAACTGGCAAGCCAACCAGAAATAGAATGCAGTCAACTTTTGGTTCGAATGTGGTTGAGCATAATTTAAATTATAATTTAAAATAAAAATTGACACTTCACCTCTCCCTCTGCTCATTCCAACATGGCAGCCACACCCCACTCGCTTCAACTTGGCTCCCCCCCCCCCCCACCTGCTCAGCAATCCACCCACTGTGCCCATTCCAACATGGTCTGTAGTACATCACTGTACTTGCTCTGATGCAGCACCTCACTATGCCTGCTTACTCCAATGTGGCTCTCCCCCACCCCTGGATTTGATAACTTCTGAATCAGATGGAAAAAATTGGCTCCAGTTTTCCGTGTGGTAAATCACACTAAAACTAAAACTCTTATCTACTAATGTTGGTAGCTAGCACCTTTGAGAGATGAAACCTTGTTCTCCAAACTAACATTGTTAAACTTAAAGTAATAGCATTTGCTAATGGATCTTGAATTTTAAATGTTTTCCTTTGTCTTCTTCTGCTGCCAGAGAGCCATTCTGAGAATACTGGCTGCCATCAAGTCACATCCAAGAGTTCATTTCTCCCACTTGATCCTTGGATTGTTATTTTTTAAATTGTGAATACTAAACAGAATATGATCCATATCTACTCCCTTCACTACCTCCACTCCTTTGCCAAAGTATTCCTTTGTACAGTAACTTCCAGCACGTAATGACATATGAAGTGGGTGCTGAATTGCCCATAAAATAATGAGATTTATTATTTTTACTTTATGACGTTGGTATAGTCATCAAAGACTGGCAATAGAACTCTAATCTGTTTTGCTTCGAGAACAATATTTGATTTGCCTATGTACAGTACTGCATTATTATATACTGTATTATATTTAAGATATTTTAGTGTTGGGAAGTGTTTTGTATGCATTGAAGGGTAAAATATATACTAAATATTGTTAGATGGGAAGATAAACATTTGCTGAACTGACACTGAATAAAGACCGTATGTACTTGTTCTGACTTAAATACAAATTCAAGTTAAAGACAGACCTAGGTAACAGAACTCTTATTTAACCCAGAGACTGCCTGTACTTTGATTTATGAAGGCCAATATGCTAAAAGCTCTCTTTACAACCCTATCCATATGTGACACTACTTTCAGGGCAGGGAGTTATGTATTTGTATTCCCTGATCCCTCTTCTACCACACTCCTAAGTGCCCTACTATTCACTGTGTATGTCCTTTCTTGGTCTGTCCTGTGACAGTATATAGAGGTGTTTGGGAGATAAAATGGGAAAGGTTTGTTAGAGCAGGTCACACACAAACACTAAAACATAGAACGTTTGCAGGAGCTTTTGCAAGAGTGCTCAGAGACTCATGGTGGACTGTTATTTGCTAAAGGCAACAAATGTCACAGCTTTGTCTGGAAAACAGAATTTACTGTCTGGAAGGTTGCGATCTTTGCAGGAAAAGAGCAGAAAAAAAAACAGGCTTTGGTCTCAGAGTTGGAGGGAGTGAGAGAGGAGAGACACAGACATTGGTTCCAGAGGGACAAGCTGGAAAGCTTTGGAAGATGGCCTGGTCAAAGGAGAGGACTGGCTGTCCGGTGCTTCCCTTGGAATAGGGGAAACAGAAAGGAACTCTGTGGTGACCTGAAAGAAAGAGGTTATCATCTGGAGAACCCTGAAGGGGAAAATTTTCATCAGCAAGACACTGGAGTGGCTGGTTAAGAAGGAATCAGTTGTGGATGTCCTGGAACAAGAAAAACTATTTCTCTGTAAACCAACAAGAACCCTTTGAATGGTAACCATTTACCTGTTGAGCACCAAAGCCTGGTGAACTGTATTAATGTTGACTTCTGTGCGCAGTACAAGCATTGCCTGCAACCAATGAGATTGGACTGAACCAAATAACTTTCCTGAACTTACACACGTATTACACACATGTGCGCTTAGAATTAGAAGGGGGTTAAGTAGGTTAAGAGAGTCAATAGAGATAAGTTAAAGTTTGATTCTATTTTCATGTTCAAAGATATTTAAAAGCAACTTTTGTTTAAGTAACCCTTTGTCATGGTGCATAGCTATTGCTGCTGGGTTTTGGGGTCCTCTGGACTCATAACAAAATGCAACACCTCACACTTTTTTGCATTAAATACCATCTCCCATTTTTCAGTCTGTTTTTCCATCTGGTCCAGATCTCTCTGCAAGCTTTGAATACCTTCTTCACTGTCCACAATGCCTCCAATATTGATGTCAATTGCAAACTTCCTGATCCAATATACTGCATTATCTTCCAGATCATTGATATAGATGAGAAACGAGAGAATGCAATTCTGGATCTCCTATTAGGGAATGAGACAGGACAGGTTTTTTTTAAAAAAGGTAATTTTTGAGGGAACGTGAAAGGATGCAGAATGTGTAGACTGGGATAAATTGTTTTTGGCAAGGCTGTGTGAGTTAAGTGAAGGATCTTCAAGGTGAAATTTTGAGAGTACAGAGTTTGTATGTGCCTGTCAGGATCAAAGGCAAGGTTAGGAGGCACAGGGAATCTTGGTTTTTGAGGGATATTGGGGATCTGGTTTGGAACAAAAGTGGTGCATAACAAGTATAGGCAACATAGAGGAAATTAGGTACTTGAAGAGTATTTTGAAAAGGAAGAAAAACATCAAGAAAGAATTCAGGAAGGCAAAAGAAGGACATGAGGTTGCTTTGGCAGATAATGTGAAGGAAAATCCTTAGGGTTTCTACATGTATATTAAGAGCAAAAGGATAGAAAGGGACATGAAGATGAGTGGTTGGCTTTGTATGGAGTCAAAAGAGATGGATGAAGTCTTGCATGATTTTTTTCTTTCAATCAGTATTCACTCAGGAAAAGGGCACAGAGTTGAAAGAAGTAAAGAAAACAAGCAGTCAGATTATGGAATCTAAACAGAGATGAAAGTGCTTGCTGTCTTAAATCAAATAAGGGTGGATAAATTCTTGGGATCTGACAAGATACTCCCTCAGACCTTGAGAGAGGCTAGTGAAGAAATTGCAGAGGCACTGGCTGAAATATTTAAAATGTCCTTAGCCATGGGTGTGGTGCCAGAGGATTGAAGGTTAGCGCATGTTGTTCCGTGGTTTAAAAAAGGATCCAAAAGTAACCCTGGGAATTATAGCCTGGTGAGCCTGATGTCAGTAGTAGGTAAATGGAAGATGTTCAGAGAGCTTGGATATACATGTAGTCACCATTTTATGATGGGATTGTGTTCTGGCACTCCCATTTTTATAATTAAATATTGAATACAGAGTCTGTGTGCGTGGTTGAATCGACATTGCAAGAGAGAATGCTGAACGCTACTCTTGCACAATGCTGCCATCGCAAAGAATCACGTGAGGATAATGTGCCACATATCGCAAGTATGAGGACACATTTGAACTTGAAATCGAAAGTATGGATTCAAACTTTTGTAACTTCAAATTTGTAATTCAGACCATCGTAAATCGTGGACCATCTGTATAATTATTTGGATAACAAGGGACTGATTAGGTATAGTCAACATGGCTTTTTGCATGGTAGGTTGTTTTTAACCAATCTTATTGAGTTTTTCCCAAGGAGGTTACCTGAAAAGTTGATAAAGGAAAGGCTGTGGATGTTGCCTATATGAATGTCAAGGCCTTTGACAAAGTTTTACATGGGAGGTTAGTCAGAAAGGTTCAGATGCCTGGTATTCATGGTGAAGTAGTGAATTGGATTCTACAATTGCTGGATGGGAGAAGCCAGAGAAGTGGTGTATGATTGCTTCTCAGACTGGAGGCATGTAATTAGTGGTGTGCCTCAGGGATCAGTGCTGGGACCATCCAGTATTGCACTCTCTCTCATTTTGCATCTGTATCAATGAATCTGGCTGATAATGTGGTAAAATAGATCATCAAGTTTCCAGATGACACTAAGATTGAAGCCATGGTAGCAGCGAAGGTTTTCAAAGCTTGGACCCATTAGAAACATGGGCTGAAAAATGGCAGATGGAATTTAATTGGTACCTCTATATATTGATTTAGAATACTTTCCCGAACAGAAACTCCAAGTACTTCAGTCCTTTTACAACACGCGAGTCCAAGTCAATATGTGGAAAGTTAAAATCTCCTATTATCACAACCTCGGGTCTCCTGCCGCTGTCTGCTCTCTACAGATTTGCTCCTCCAATTCTTGCTGACTATTGGGTGTTCTATAATACAACCCTATGAGTGTGATCATACCTTTCCCATTCCTCAGCTCCATCCATATAGCCTCCGAAGATGAGCCCTCTGGTCTGTCCTGCCTGAGCATAGGTGTGATTTTTTTTTTCCCTGACAAGCAATGACTCTCCTCCCATTTTCATTTCTTCCCACCCCCACCCCCACCCATTATACCACATTTAAAGCAATGGCAGTCTGGAACATTGAGCAGGCAGTTCTGCCTCTCAAGCAACCATTTCACTAATGGTCACAATGTCATAATTCCACATGCTAATCCATGTTCTATGCTCGTCTGTCTTTCCTACAATACTCTTTGCATTGAAATAGATGTTCCTGAGAACATTTCCACCACATTCAACCCATTGACTTCTATCAGTGCATGCAATTTTAACATAGTCTTTTCCCTCCTCTATTCCTCTATCTGCTCTGGCACTCTAGTTCCCCTCCCCCTGCACATGTAGTTTAAACCCACTACAAACCTTCCCACAAGGATATTAGCCCCCTCCAGTCCAGATAAAAACTGTCCCATCGGAACAGGTCCCACCTTCCCTGATAGAAAGCCCAGTGATCCAGAAACCTGAAGTCCTCCCTCCTACACCATGTATTTAGACACATGTTAAGCTGCATTATCCTCCTATTTCTAACCTCATTAGCACATAGCATGGATAGCAATCCTGATATCACTACCTTGGAGATGCTGTCCTTTGACCTAATGCCTAACTCCATGAACTCTCCTTGCAGGACTTCCTCACCCTTCTTACTTGTGTCATTGGACCATGATGCTGCTCACCCTCATTCCTCAGAATACTATGAACTCAATCAGAGATATCTGCGACTCTGGCACCAGGAAGGCAACATACCATCTGGGATATTCAATCTCTTCCACAAAACCTCTCATCCGTCCCCCCTAACTATGTATCCCCTATTCCTGCCACTCACTTCATCTCCTCCACTTCTTAGCCATAGGGCCAGACTCTGTGCCAGAGACCTGATCTCTGTGGCTTGTCCCTGGTAAGTTCCACCCCACTTCCATTAACAGTATCCAAAATGGTATACTTGTTATTGAGGGGGGGGATGGCCACAGTGGTGCCCTGAACTGCCTAACTGTTCCCTTTCCTTGTCCCTCTCTTGACTGTCATCCATCTATCCTCCTCCTGCCTCCTAGGTGTGATAGTGTCCCTGTAACCCCTGTCTTTCATCCCCTCTGCCTTCCAAATGATCCGGAGTTCATTCAACTCCAGCTCCAATTTCTTAATTCAGCTTGTCAGGAATTACAGTTGAATGATGACTCACAGATGAAGTCATCAGGGGTACTGCTGGCTTCCCTAATGACCCACATTTGGCAAGGGGAGCCTTCCCCTGCTTTGGATCCCACTAGATGAACAAAATAGACCTAAAAAACTTGCCCTTACCTCTACCAACCTGCTGAATCCTTTTTGTTCCTCGAATAGGGTGGCCCTTTCTGACTTCAACTCCAATTGTTCCTTGCTTCTTACCTGTTCTCTCCGAAGTCTGTTGAGGCAAATCTTCACCACTCTGACTCAGCCCATTTCAATGATGACCACTCCCTCGTTTGTCTTCATCTGTTGAACTTTATTGCCCAATCAACTGTGATCTAGTGCTTAACTCTCTCTCTCCTTGCCAGTTGATTGCTCTGCTCAAGCTGAATTTTGAGGATTTTGGGTTGTCCAATAAATGTTGAACAAGTCAGCAATTTGTCACATTGTTGAAGTAACAACAGAGCTATTTTATCTAGATGTTTTGGTTTTCCTGATATCCCATAAATTGGAACTGTTATTCAGGAAGCAAGTGGAATAAATTAAAAAAAAACACAAATACATTGGAGGTATTTAGCAGTTCATGTAGCACCATATGAGGTAAAGATATAAAAACCACCTTTCAGGCCTGTGCCTTTTTTCAACGTAAATAGTGGAACAAAACTTTGCTCTCACTTTCTTGGACACCAACAATACACAGGTACCTCAGTCACTTCCTTCTTAATAGGCTTACCCCAGTTATCTCATTCCTAACAAGTACCTTGCAATCTGGTGACCATAATTTAACACAGGATTTGGTTTAACCAGATGAATGAAAAGTTTAATCAACTCTTCATCTGATGTTAGTCTTGTCGTTTGAGTATTGCAGTTAAGCACATGATTGCTGTTTTACATTAAATGGAGGCACCAACTTCCAACTTTGTAGGAGTTTAAACTATGTTAAACTGATTTTTAAACTTCACTTATAGCTATCTTAATATCCTTCAATAAACTTTGTTGTCTCACATTCCCCTTTCAATTAGTGTTGACCCAATATCTCTTTCTCAATTGGCATATTTCCACCAGTCTTAAACCTGGGGCAGATTGGACCTTTTCCTAAATCCCAAAATATAGGTTTGTTCTCATCCGTAATTGTTTAACACTACACATCAAAATCAGTACAGTTAAAAAAAATAGTGGCACTGACTTCCCTAGAATTGGCTTCCTTCCCCTCAATTTTTACGACCAGAACATATTCCACTTTTATGTTACAATAAACTCATAAACTGCTGACAATTACTTGCTACTTTATTTTTCAGGTCACCCAAACTTTCTGCCAAATAATTATAAATACTGCAAGACCAGTGCATTTACATATCTCACAAATCGTACTTGATTGTTACACATCTGCCAAATAACATTATACATGTGCTGAAGGTAATATTTATTATGCCTCTAACAGCTTTTAGATATTCCTTAGCTTTAATAGTCAACAAAATATGTTTGAACTCTAGTTCATGATAATCTTGGATTTGAATATGATCCACATATACCCCAACACAATGCACCCCTTTGAAACAGGATGTTGCAGGAATGAATCAATCATGCCACAGCCCAGGACATCACATGCAAAACTTGACTCCAAGGATCCACACCATCCAGGATGTGCTCTGATCTCGCTGCTGCAAGAGGTAAAAGATATAAGGGCACAAGTTTCAGGATCAGTTGCCACATGTTACATGAGATTTAAATCAGATTTGGTGGGTTCACAAAGAAGCAAGTCCCAGGCACATGCTAAAAATAAAGGATGATCTTTGTTGTACACAGGCAGAAGACACAAAACAACTCTTGATGCTCAAACTATAGAGGCATTCACATCAGATACAGCAAGCTCCAATACCAGTGGCTGCCTTCTCTCTCTCTCACTTTATTACACACATGCAATATTTGGTAATTAGCACACTCTTACAAGACAGTGACTTCACCACCCTCCTGCTATGAGACACACCAATGGGGTGTGTCTCAATGCTAAGTATTCAAATAATACTATGGTTCCACTCTAAGTGCTCACCTTATCAATGTCTCCTCCAGCGATGTCCACAGTTCACGATCTGGCATAGAGCAATGTTTGTAGTTAGGTCCAAGGAGCAAAGAGAATGAAACATATGGTGGGCTTTTAAAGTGCAGTAAGCTGGGGAGTTTGGACCAGGCAATTAGTAAGTGATTTAAAGGGGCCAATGGTCAGGTGTGCACCAATGGGAGGGCAGATTCCAACCTTGATTTTGCAGGTGATGTGCTTCCAACTAGGTTCCCGACGGGTAGGTCATGTGACTCTCCATAATCCATACTCCATTCCATCCCTCGCAAGGTGCACCACTCGCCAATCATCAAAAACACAAAAGCAGCATTATGTACAATGGTTAACAGAAAAAGAAAATAAATCTTCAACTGACAGGTTGCAATACTTGTACTAAATGACGAATACATAAACTGTGCAAATCAAAATTAACAATAAATAACAGAGGTTACATGTGCCTTTAAAATGAGGGACAAGGCACATCAGCAGGGGAAGGTGATGTTTCTAGAAATGACAATGCTCTACCAGCTCCCTCCCAACCGAACAGGGTTGTTGTCTTCCCAGTGGGGTAAGGTGCTGTGGAAACTGCTCCCCAGTGTGAAAAGGAAGTGATTTTTTTTTCTTTTCATCACTGACTCTCCGACTCATTCTGGCATGTATGTGCACCTTTTCTACCAACATCTGGACCAGTGCCACCTCAATCTGCGAGTAGTTAGTGTAATGCCATCCTTCAAGTGCCTTAGCCCTTCCTTGACCAGCGCCTCCTGTGCATTGGTCATCCATTCAGGCGCTCCCCAATCATTGTGAGGCATACAACCCACCGATGTGCTGGCCCATGGGGAAGCATGGGTCGGCCCAGCAGGTGTGCATCCAGGGCATGCTGGAAGTTTTATGGGAGCACCCATATTTTCTGGGCTACTCTCTGGCACCAGAATATTGTACCTGCTTGCTTTCACATTGTGCATAGGCCAGTGTCTACTGAAATAGGTAAACATATTGCCTGCTCTAGTTTCCTTAATGGACGCACAGGATTGTGTATTGTCTGAATTAAGATATTTTAAAAATAGGTTCATGAACATGGGGAATTATTAGGTGTGGTGTCATGAGGAAAAGTGGAGGAATGCCATCATTACCAAAAGTTTACATTGTATATACAAGCTGTTCCATTGGCTGGTGGTGATGTGTGGAAAACTGTCAGAAGCAATGATGAGAGTACAGCAATTTGGAGTGGTGGTGGTGAGGGCGTCTCAATGTTGTGGTCTTCCGCAGAGCTGAGCTTGAAATGTAGTTGCCATGCAGGGTGGTTGGGTGGGAATATTTTACTCTCTTTTTTTGAGAGTCTGTTTGTGTGTTGGTACATAGTATTTCTCCCAGAAATGCAACCCATCGCTTGTTTCTCGGTCCACATGAAATTCCTTCCCCCTTTTTGGGAACATCCTGTGGCTGCTGCACCCACACCCTAATAGATTCCTCAGGGTCCTATAGGTTAACCTCGTCTGTTTTCTGTAGGTCTGAAGTGGCACAATGTTGTGCAGTGGGGCACAAGTTTAACTAGTCTAACTCTTCTTGCAGCTTGCTGAGCTACCCCTTCAATGTGTGGTCAGGGGCAGCCTGCACAGTTTTTGTTAGAGGAGACCATTCATCCTTTCAGTGAGTCTGGATGCCTGTGGGTGGTAGGGGATTTGCAGCATCCACAAGATACCTGCCTTCAACCCCCAATTCTGTATTTTGGCCACTATGGAGTATGAGCCCTGATCAGCCTGTACCTCCCAAGGGACTCCATAAATGGAGGAGAGGTACTTCAGTCCTCAGATGGTGTTGACCTTGTTGGCCCTCTTACAGGGCACCAGCACCAGAACACTAGAGTAATTGTCCACCATTGTCACAATCAAGCTCTTTTTATTTTGGCATGGGAGAGGATTGACCTAGTCTATTTGCCAGACAGCCTGCTTCCGTGCTGTGATGTATGCACGCTGGTGCACCTACCCGCCAGCTCCCCGGTTTAGTATGCTTCTAGATGGGGCAATTATCCACCAATGTCTGTGCCTTCATATGATTAAGAGCCACCCCAAGCCCTCAACCCATTGTCACTTGTCATTGGATGCCAGATGCTGCTCTTACTCTGCCTCCATGGTGCCAGGGGACTGGAGTCTGTATTGTCAGAGTGGATGGAACCTGAGCAAATTTGCATTGTGTTATGTGCCGACTGTCACATCCCTATTGGTAGGAGCATCCAAATGGTGGAATGTGAGTGCCCTCCACCCAGCCTGCTCTTAGATGTACTTCCAGTGCAGGCAACTGAATTTTCCACCCTGAGTCGTGCCAGCAGGTTATTCACATTGCCATCCCGTTCGCCACTGAACATGAGTCCGGATAGATACAGAGCAAACCCATAGTATCTTTAATTTTGAGCACTACCATAGCCAGCACTGCAAGCTGACTGGATCTCCCCATCCCTTCCTGAGACAGTCCTACCACAGGCGGGGTGCAGGGAAGCCGCTTTCCATCACTGCCTTCTGTTCTTTCAACGATTTGAGCCATCTCTAAACCATACATGCTGCTGCTGCTCTTTATCAAGGATATGGGAGAGGAATGTATGTCAGGGACCTCAGAAGGGGACAATGTCTCTTGGGGAAGGACATGACTTGTCATGCAGCTTGCTGACATCCTCTGCCTGGTCTGTGATGTACCATATCTACAATAGTAGGCCACTGGGCATGGTCGTTTTGGTGGGTGGCATCATCAGATTTGACCCACCACATGATGGGCAGGTGATGCCAGAGTATTATGGTCTCAGTAGCCTTTTCATGCTCTGTGGCGAGGAGCACCAGAGAGCATTCCAGGATCTGGTGTTCAAAAGGGCTGCAGCAGGAGACATGCTTGGGGAGGGATTTGGTCCAGTGGAATTCTGTGGCCATTGATTCTCTGCTTGACATTCCACTCAGCCATAGTGGTGGTGTCAGAAACTTGAAGTTCAAAGGGCACCCCTGTCTGGTGGGATGTTAGCGGCAATGCCTGCTCAATGGCCTGCTTAGCCATGTCAAATGCCATCACCTGCTCAGAACTCCAGTGGAATGTGACTTTTTCTTTTCCTGGACACTGCATAATTCAGGCATAGCAGCATGGTGAAGTGGGGAATGTGTGCTGCCAGTAGCTTAAAAAGCCAACAAAGCTCTGGGTCACCACAGGGTTTAAAGTTTTATTCTTGGCCACCTCTGGAATGTTCCCCTGCTCTAAGTGCCATTGAATACTCAGGTAGAGGACCATCTTGATGGGGCTCTGGACCTTCTCTGGGTTGACTGCCCAGCCACATGCACAGAGTCCTGATCATTTCTAGTGCTTGTGTCACGATCTCTTCAGTGGGGCACTGAAGGAGTATATGGTCGATGTAATAAGTGACATCAACCTCAGGGGAGAGGGCAATATTTTTTTACATCGAGGGTTATTAATCTGTGGCAGAATGTTAGGTTGTGAATATATTTCTGGTGCAGCCAACAGAAGGTGTATTGGGTGCCCCCACCCTTCAGGTAAAGGCAAACTGGTCCTCTGAAGAAGGACACAAGGGGATGTAAAAGAACGCATTGGTGAGGTCCACCACAGCATACCAAAGCTTGGTGTCCTTGCCCCGGATGTCCTCCACCAAGGTAACCACATTGGCATTGGCAACAGAGAAGGGGAGGAGTAATTTATTTAATCTCCTAGAATATCTTATTATATGCCACTTGACGTCCTTCTTACAGATGGGCCAGATAGGACTGTTGTCGGGGGACACAGCGGGTCTCATTTCTTCCTTATGGAATGCCTCGATCACTTCCATGATCTCTTCAGTGCCACCTGGCACCCGATACTCTTGGGTGCAAATCACTTGGGAGGAGGGAGGATGATGACTGGAGTCCATTTAGTGGCGCCAAGCATGATGGTTGTCTGGTTGACCCAGAAGGTGAATTTTCTCTTATCTTTACACAGCGACTGCCCCTTGAGTACATTCATACCGAGAATGCACTGGGGGGGGGGGGGGTGCTGCCACCAGGACAGGGCAGCTCACTGCCTATGAAGAGTTGGTGGATGACTTCTCAGGCAGCTAGAATTGAGCCCATAGCCTCTCTATAGAAACATGAGGATCCCTCCACCCATCAGGGTTCACAGGGATAATTGTATGCTTGGCCCCAGTATCAACCAGTGCCAACCTGTGCTAGGTATTTCCCTTTTTCCCATTGAATGGCACTGGGATAAATGGCTTCCTGTCACCTAAATAGGACAGGACCACTGAACAGATCTGCCAGGGGCCTTGGCCTCCATCCTATGTGACATATTTCTCATGCTGTTCATATGCCATGCTGTGGGGGATGACTGGTGCGACTTTGAATTGGCCATTTCCTGCCACACCAGGGAGATAATCTCTTCATTGAGGGCAGCAGGGGGCTACTTCTAGTGGGGGAGGAGCAGAGGCTATGCAGAGTGGGCCGAGGTGGGCAGTGTGATGGATGCTCTACTCCTGTAGGGCTTTTCCCCACAATACTCTTACCATAGCGAGTGTAAACATGGGTGGTAGTGGTGGAGATTCCATGGATGTGGCTTGATCCATGCCAGCATGTGTCAAGGAAAAGTACATTTCCCTGTGGATTAGGGGAAACCAGTCTCACCGACCTTAGTGTTGGCGTGGCAACCCTGTGTGGGGACCTTCTGTGCAGGTGCTCCATATACTCTCGTCCCTTCAGAAGAGTAATGGCTTCCTGGAAAGTTAACAGTTGCGGGTCTTATCAAGGGCAAGACCACCTCCTTGAGGTTGGGGTGGGCAGTGTTCACGAGGTGCTCTGCAAAGGCAGCAATTACCCTGGCATCCATGGGTATATTGCACCTGCGGGCACACCATAAATGCTGGTAATGAGAGCCCACTCCCTCATTACCTTTGTGCCCTCACCGTGTGCCAATGTGGCCAGCTGTTCAGGTCCTATTCCCGGAGTGGGGGGAAGCTGGCCCACATCGCAGTTACCACCAGATCCCACAGGATCGTGCTCTCATTAATCCCTTCAGGCGGCACCCGCAGTGAGTTGTTCGTAGTCTGCTGCACCAACAAACTGGACAGAGTGTTGCCCTCTAGATGTGAAAGATGGATATGGGGAGCTTCATCCCACAGCTGGAGCAGCCACATGGCCAGGTGCTCACCCAGCCACTGACGATATCTGTCTCCCAGCCCAGATATCACTGTGGAGGAGTAGTCCTGGGTTTCTATGACCTCCTAATGGCCACCCATCCATCCACTCATCCTCTCCCCACTCTTTTTATATTTTATAAATTTTCCATACATGTAGCTCTGTGGTGACCTGAAAGAAAGAGGTTATCATCTGGAAAACTCTGAGGGTGCAAGTTTCTTAAGCAAAACACTGACATGGCTGATTAAAAGGGATCAGTTTGTGTCCAGGAACAACACATCTCTCTCTGAAAACTGACAAGAACCTTCCTCAGTGGTAACCATTTACCTTTCAAGCACCAAAGCCTGGTGAACTTCATAAATGTTAAATTCTGTGCACAGTATAAGAACTTCCTGCAACCAGTGATCTTGGAAGAATGAGAAGTGAGATTGAACTGTGAATCAAAAAACTTTTCTAAACTTACATACACGTTGCATGCATGTGCACTTAGAATTAGAAGGGGGTTAAGCTAATTAAGTTAGTTAATAGTGATAAGTTAAAGTGTGATCCTTTTTTCATGTTTAAAGATAATTAAAACAACTTTTGTTTAAGTAACCATTTGTCTTGAATATCTATTGTTGCAGGGTTTTTGGGTCCTCTGGGCTCGTAACAGTAGTAATCAATAAGTAATATAATAATACATGGTTCAAAATAAAACAAAGTAGAAATTACATACAAGATGGTATTTACCCACAACCCCCTCCCACAAGTTAACCAATATAAAAAAGTACAATATATTTATAAAATAGAAAAAGAGAAAGAAAAGTAAACTTTCAGGATTGCACATAGGGATATTGTCTAACACACATTTAGAAAATTCATTAATATAATTCAGAGGAGATTCTTACAGGTCAAAAGGCATAGAAAGAACAATATTACAAATTTAAACCTAACATTTGGGTATATGGGCACCAAATTTGCAGAAACATAGAATATTTATTTCTAAAACTATATGTCATTTTTTCCCAAAGGAATACAACTTTGAATTTCTGCATTCCATCTTGTCATACCCAAATAGATATCTGATTTCCAAGTAACTGCAATACATTTCCTTGCCACCACTAATGCATCTTTAATAAATTCCAGTTGATATATTGCTACTTTTAATTTAGGTTTTGTTCCTTCAATATTTCCCAATTAAAATAAATCTAGATTTTGCAGAAATATGATACCTGTAACTTGTTCCAAATAAATTCCCTAAATCCACCCAAAAACATCTTAAGACCAATTTGAATGCAAAAAAAAATCCTGCATCTTCACCATACCTAAAAAAAATGATATGATAAATCTGATTTTAATCTATTCAATTTCTGGGATGTTAGATATAATTATTTTTTTTTAAAAATGAACTAATCTATACCTTACTTTAATAGTATTAGTCATACAATCCTGAGATAGATCTGCCCATCTTTGTTCATCAAGTATAATGTTCAAATCTAATTCCCACCTCTATCTCGCATTATGAACTCCACTCTTAGGAGTTCCCACTATTAATAAAGAATATTGTCATAGATGTAAATGTCTTAACAATTCCCCTCCTAATAGGAAGCTCTACCTCAGTGCAACTAGGCAACAACATTGTTGGTCCTAATTTATCCCTCAAATATGCCCTTAATTGAAAATAACAAAAAAATACTGTTTTGAATAATTCCATATTTTTTTCTCAATTGCTCAAATGACATTAATTGGTCCCTTTTGTAACAACCTTCAACATTTGTAATCCCATTATGGAACCAAATATCCAAAAACTGATGATCTTTTGAAAAAGGTATGAGAATTTTGAATCAAAGGCATTTTGGGTGATATACATCCTCTTGCACCAATTTTATCATTTATTTTATTCCAAATATTAATCAAATGCTTCACCAATGATGTTTCTTTATCACCAACCATCAACTTTGCATCCCATTTGTACATGAATTCTTCTGCTTTTCTCTCACCTATTTTATTCAATTCTGTTTTCACCCATGTCGATTTTTCTTCTCTTTCCAAAAAAAAGTAAGGAATCTCATTTGTGTCACTCAATTATATATATATATTTTAAATTAGGGACCTATAAGTTTCCCTATTCATATTTCCATTTGGCATTTTATCTTTCCAGATGAATTTCCTTACATATTTATTCAAATTTATTTGAGGTATTAAAATAGGTAAAAGGTAAAATATGTAAATTGAAAAAGATATTGTAATCTTGAGAATGTATTCATCTTAATACAATTAATTCTTCCCACTAAAGTTATTAGTAAATTAATCTATTTTTAAAAATCTTCCTCAATCTTTTCACTTAATGATAAATAATTTCAATTTATATGAATTTTTCAAATTGTTATCTGTGCAAATATTTAAATATTTAATACCATATTTTGGCCTTTTAAACTGAGTATCTCTTTGACACTGAGTATAATCACCTTCTGATATTGGCATAATTTCACTTTTATCCCAATTTATTTTACAACCTAAAACTGTTCTGTATTCTTCCAATTTAACATATAATTTTTGTAAAGCTGTCTCAGGCTCAGACAAATGTATTAAAACATAGAATGCAAATAAACTAATTTTACGATCTTCTTGATCTACCCTAAATCCCTTAATTTCCAAATCACTCTGAATTACTTCAGCAAGTGATTCTATTGCTAAAATTAACAAAGATGGAGGTAAAGGACATCTTTGTCACCTCAATCTCATCAACTGAATCAGTGCAGATATTTGTCCATTAGTCTCTACTTTAGCTTTACGATTGTAATACAGTGCCTTAACCCAGTTTACAAAAGTCAATCCAAATCCAAATTTTTCCAACACTTTAAATAAAAATCCCACTCCAATCTATCAAAGGTTTTTCTGCATCTTGAGCCATTGCAACATTCAGTTCTCTTTTTTGCGCTTAGTGATTTATTCTAAGTAATCTAGCTATATTTTCAGATGACTGTCTCTTTATACAAAACCTGTTCTCTCCCCATTCTTGGCTACCCCACCATTGGAGAGGTCCAAAGGGAATGTCCTTGTGGCTGGTCTGGGATTTCATCATCACTGGCCAGGCTTGCAAGATCTCAGCTATGCAGCCGTGAAATGGGACTCAGCCTCATGGTCACCACTGTCCATCCACACATTTCCATCTCCTGACCATATGTTGCCCTCTCCTCCATGTATGCTAATGGCATTTATCTTAATGGGATGGACCTGCCAGCCACATTGGCGGGCCACCTGCATCTGCTGTGCTTTAACCATTCAGCAGCAGTTTCAGTATATTTGGTCTTGAGACTGGCGATGCCTGAGCAGTCTCCAGTGCCTCCTGCAGAGAGTCACAACAGAGCTTCAGGGACTCAATCTGCTTGTATTTCTGAGCTCCCTGTTTGTTAAATTCTGAGTGATATCTCACTAGCACCTCAGCCGCTTTACAGCCTCAGCTGGGATATCAGCAAACATAGCCCCTCCCCCCACGACTCCACCTGACTTCAAGAAATTCCAATTTCCTTTTCCTGAGTACAAATTTTTGCACTACCAATACTTAGAAATTCTGCCTTGGAAAAAAAATCTCAGGGTTGTATGCGATGTAATAAATCTGAACTTTGATTCTGCCCACCTTCTTCAGCTTCTCTTGCCATCAAGAGGGTTGAAAGTGCTATCAGAAAATCACAGCTTGGATAACGATTGTTTGTACATGAAATCTTTCCTGCTTTCCCTGTGGAAATCCAATTCTATACTATTGGCTAACTTTTGAATTTGCCAGTTCTATCGAAAGTTGGGAGTCAATAACTGTTCTAAAATCAATCATCCCTGCACTTGTTCCTTAGTTTTATAATTTTTATATATAATTGCATGAACAATAGGGTAATGGGAAGTTTGCTAGGTATATCTTGCAGAAGTTTTAATTTAAAAAAAATTAGACATACTGCACAATACCTGGTCCTTCTGGCCCAGGATATCCTCCTTCCCAAATACCCCAATTAACCAGGTTTTGGAGGGTGGGAGGAAACTTGAGCACCCGAGGAAACCCATACAAATATGTACAAATTCCTTAGATGCAGCATTGGGTTTAAACCCAGATCACTGTCGCTGTCATAGCATTGCACTGTGCTGCCCACAAGTATGACAAGATTTCAAGAAGCTTGAAACATTTGAAGCCAAGGACTGCCAATTCCTGAGGAAATAAAATAATAGTGGGCTCTCATTGACTTCCAATTAATCAATTAGGTCCTATTTACTGGTTTTGGACATCCAATTGCCTTTACTTTCACTGGATTAGTGTGTTGCCTTTTTGATCTTCCTGTAATAATGGCTAATTATATTGTTTGCCCTAATTTTGGAGGAAATTTTCACTGATTCATTTATGCTGATACCAGATATAGTCCAATAGATCAATTGGGATAGGTAACCTTGTAAGAAAATAAGAAAATGATTTTAAAAAATACTGAGCCTTACTTCACCTTGAAATTTGTTATGGGTATGGCTAATTATACTTAGAATGAAAGTTTGATTGATGATTAAAATATCATTGTACTACATCCAAAGAAAGAAAGCAAATGAACAAGATGACTTAACCATGCAGAACATGACTGATAATGAGAGTTAGAAACAAGACTAAGAGAAGATTATTCCCAACACTTATTGGAGGAATTATGTACTATCCCACCAAGACCACCCACAAATTGGAGGAACAGCATTTCATTTTCTGTCTGGACACTCTCCAACCAGATGGCATTAACGTTGAATTTTCTGGTTTCTGCTAACCTGCTCTCCACTTCCCCCACCCTCTTTCCCTTCCCCTTTCTAGTTCTGCCTCCCTTCCCCCTCCCTCACCTACCCATCCCTCCTCCCCTTGATTGCTCCCATCCCCTCCTTTCTTCACCTATAACCTCCTGCCTTTGTTACCACACCTTCCCTTAGCCCCCCCCCCCCACCCCACTCTTTTGCTCGGATACCTGTGAGCATTTTTCCATACCTTAATGAATGGCTCAAACCCAAAATGTCAGTTCTGCATCTTCACCTTTGCTGAGCTTCTCCAGCATTTTGTATTTTTTACAACACTAAGACATGGAGATTTTTAGAAACCTCATGATTGATCTAATTAGGAAGAAGTCTCACTCCTTTCAAATTACTGTTTCACGGAGGAAAATAGTAATTGGTTCTGTGCAAACAGGGGATCATAAAATATTTTCCAGATGTTAACAAGTTAAGACTGCCATCAGGTTTTTGTTTCCTTTATTATCATACCAGCATTTTACAAGTGGAAGGAAATCAGCTTAACATGATAATGCATCTCAAAGGGAGTTCATAAAAATGTATCATATTTTCCCACCAGCTCCCTGACTCTGCATTTTCCCTGAAGTTTTAAACAGGGAGTAATCTGTAGGCCCAGGACTTCTGTGAATTCTGCATCTGCTTTTTATTTAACAGGATAACAGCAGCCTCAATAGGAGAGCAACCAATCTGCTCTTGCTTGGTATTACGAGCCGTTAGTCTTTTCAATGACAGAAGTAAATACTGTCTCCGAAATAGACTCTGCAACATGATCTGGTTCAATTGGATTCAATCCCAGTTAATGTACTTCATTTATGTTCTGTCAACAACCTCACTAACCCTTTGCTGACTTTAGAAGTTACTGTCAGGAACTAATTACCTTCATTCCCAAAGGAAGGCCATATTAAAACTCACGGGATATCCTTACCAAGCATTCATCTTGACACCAGAAAAATAATACCCACAAAATATGAGTGTAAAATTTCAATTCATCATACTTACCCATCTTAGTTTTGAGACAGAAGATCCAAATTTGATTATTGAAGCATAAAATTTAGTAGGGAGTAAAACGAAGGTCTGACCTAAACTTAGATCCGTTTTTGCTTCCACCCACTGTCAAACCTGAAATGCAGCTTCAAATAGGTCAACAGGTCATTGTCAGCAAGAGAATAGTTTAGGAACAAAAGAGCATGAGAAGCTGGAGCAAGAGTACACTACTTACAAGATGCATCAGCCTATCGGTGTACTTTCATGGGAGAAACAAAGTCTATCTTATCCTCGGTGTCCCTTCTCCACAAGTATTTGCTGCCTAGATAGAAAAGGAGAGCAGCAACTTGTGAACCTGGTCATGATTTTCACTTGGTCAGCAGAAAGGCACGTTTCAATCACTGTCAATTTCTAATTTCTCACAGGAATTAATTCTCAGCTTCCAAAAATATTTAAATTAGGCTTGTATCTATTTACATTATCATGTCCACCAACTATGTCGAAGTAAGAGTGTTATAAAAGCAAAAAGTGTTTTAAAAAGGCTTAATTTTATTAAATGTATGTTCACAAGAGAGACTGCAGATTTTCAAAAAGAGGGTCAGGAAACCAAAATATAAAATGACTAACTTCTGCTGCTTGTAGGCTTGACTCCATGCCAAGAATGTGCATTGAATGAATTTACCTGAAAGGTGAGAAAGGGGGAAACTTGGGTTACAATAATTGGAAACAATGCTGGAAAGTATGTGTTTCATTCACATATAAAATTAATCTGGCCAGTTTTTTTTTAAAAGGCCCTGTTGAAAATAGATTAGTGCTTTAACTAAACTTCCAAAGAAAAGAATGACTTGTTTTCAATTTGCTGACTGATTATTCTCTTAATAATTTGTTGTGGCATGCACTAGAAAAACTGTATTTCCTGGTGATGGGATTTTGCTCTTTGGTCCTTCACTGGTGAATGGCAAAGAGGCTAACCCCAACAATTCCAACTCCCAGCAATAGTTCAGGGACCTAAGGACATGAGAAATAGTAGCATGGTTCAGCTTTAGAACCTGCTCCGCAATCAGTTCCAGGTTAATCCCACTGACATGATTTCCTAAATGTCCAGAAAACTATCAATCTGAGTTTTGAAAGAATGCAATGTCTGATCTACTTCAGCCTTCTTGGATGAACTATCTCAGATTCACTCTCCTCATCTCAGGGTTGATCTCTGATTCTCAGCCTGTGACCTTGTACCTAAACTTCTTAGCCAGGACAAGCAAATTTCCTGCATTCAAATAACAGTTTGAACTCTCATTAATAACTCTCAAATAAACTCTCATTCTTCTCATTTCAGGGTAATATAGACCCAGATTGCTCAATCTCTCTTCAAATGGCAAATCTGCCATTTTATAATCACTCAGCGAATTCTTACAGCATTCTCTCTATGGCAAGTACATTCTTTCTTATGGAAAAACCTATGGATTTTGTGGATATGGGACCAAATTTCTAAACGGTACTAACACAAATTTATCGTAATTGCAATTCTGTATTCAGAACCCCTTGTAATAAAGACCACAATACAATTTGCCATTTGATCATGCAGCATGTGCATGTTGGCCTCAGACAACTTGTGTAGAAGTATCCCTAGCTCCCACTGACCACTGACAATATCTAATCTCCCACCAGTTAACCAAATATTCTGCTTTTATGCACCAATGTGGACAATCTCACATTTTTCCAGGTAATATTCCATCTCCCATATTTTCACCTTTGCAAGGTGTCTGGTCCTGATGGTGTACCTGGCAAGATACTGAAAATATTTGCCAACCATCTAGTTTGAGTGTCCATGGAGAATTTTTAATATCTTCTTGCTGCAGTTAGAGGTTCCCATGTGCTTCAAAAGGATAAAGTGAGCTGCTTCAATGATTATCGCCCAGTAGCATTCACATTTACTGTAAAGAAATGCCTTGAGAGATTGGTCATGGTCTGAATTAATTCGTACCTAAGTAAAGACCTGGACCCACTACAATTTGCCTACTGCTTAATCGCTCCACAGCAGATGCAGTCTCAAAGGCTCTCCATACAGCTCTGGATCACCTAGACATGTACATCAGGCTCCTTTTCATTGATTACAGCTCAGCTTTCAGCATTCCCTCAGAACTGGTCAGCAAACTTTAAAATTTGGGCCTCTGCACTTCCCACATTGGAAGACCACAGTCAATGCAAATCAGTAATAATGTCTCCTCCTCACTGACAATCAAACAGGTGCACCTCAAGGATGCATGCTTAGTCCACTGCTCTTCTCTCTCTGCACCCATGACTATTTAGCTAGACGTGACTCATATTCAAATTTGAGCCCACAGAAATTCATCTCTGTCTTGCATATGAAATCATGATATCAACTTGCAAACCCAATCATGATTAGCCTCATGTCAAGAAAGGTCGCATCATCCATTGTTCTTGCTGAATTGCTGAATTTCACTTCCAACAAGTAGCACTAATCTACAGGACATATAAGAACCTGTTCAAACCTAGCTACCTCCTCTCTGGAACTAAGGATACAAGTTTCATTTATGGAACTGCTATTGACAGACCAAGTTATCATGGCTTCACTGAAGAATATAGGAGAAATGGTGCCAATAATTGACGGAGGAGTCTGCAATTCAAACACTAGCCTCATCAATAACCTGCAGAACCCTGGTGGGAAAAATCATTTTTGATCCTGAGAATGTGCCTGAGAAGAAAAAAAATGAAGAAGAATCAGGGCGGAACGGTCGGCATAGCGGTTAACGCAATGCCTTTACAGCACCAGCAATTGGAACTGGGGTATGAATCCCATGCTGTCTGTAAGGGGTTTGTATTTTCTCCCCATGTCTGCGTGGGTCTTCCCTGGGTGCTCCAGTTTCCTCCCACTATTTGAAATGTAATGGGAGTGTAGGTTAATTGGGTGCCACAGATTCGTGGGCTGAAATGGCCTGTTACCGTGCTGTACATCTAAATTTAATTTATTTTAATCTTTTTAAACCTTTTAAAGTTCTTATTTTCTTGTGACTCTTGTTCAAAGAGCTGATAAATGCAAACTCAGCTAATTCACCTCCCTCTATCCTGTGAGGTTCAGTGATGATTTATTACATCGTATAAAATTGTTCGCCACCATATGTTTACAATGTAGAAAGGTAAAATTGCATAAAAATTGAAATTTTTATTTGATACCTTGGATTTTCTTGCAAAAGCCTGCATGCCATTATTTAAATCTGATGGGCATTTACAAAAATAAATTTATTTCATTCTGAGAAATAATCACTTTCTTACAATCTAGTCATGTTTGTGGAATTGACTCATATCATCAATTTACTTCCTGATTACCTCCCAAAACGATCCAAATACAAATATTGAATGACAAACTCAAAAGTTCATACATGTTGGATTCAGTTCCATTATCTCTTTGTGAAGAAACATAAAGCCCTTTTAATCCTGGTGAACTCAGCAATGAATAAATGTAGAAAGGATGTGGTGTTCCACTGTTCTATTGGAGTCTATTTTATTGGATTCTGCAAGATAGCCAGGATATTAATGCCACAGGAAATGTCTAAACAAATCATACTGCTTTCCACATAACATGCTTAGAAAGTTAATTCTTTGCATTTTTTTGAAACTAAGTAACGTCTTTACATAAACTGCATAATTGGAATTTACTTAAATGCAGGAACGACTGTTTTTCATAAATGAGTTCACTCAGGAAATTTCAAAACTGGAGAATTCTAACAATGGGCAGCCAAAAGAATATAAAAATAAGGTGGAACTAAATAAAACAAAGGTAACTCTTATGTCCTGGTAGAGAGGGCATCTAATGACCCCCAGATGAACATTGTACAGTCAATATCGTGCACATGGTTTATGCTGAAAGATTGTCAGTTCCAAAGAACTAGTTATCTTAAGTTGCAAAAGGATTAAAAATGAATTTCTTTCACAAATGAAATTGGATCTGTGCATCGTTTGGCAAAGGTAAAAGAGACAGACCACATAATTAGAAGCCAGGCAATTGAACAAAGCTTTGAAATAATTTATAACAGAGGAGTACAGCACAATATGGACCATTCAGCCCATGATGTAGTGCCAACCTATGTAAACATACTCCACAACAATCTTTACCTTCCCTACCTCATACCCATTACCTTCTATTTCCTACATCCATGTGCCTTTCTGAGAGACTTTTAAATGTCCCTATTGTACCATCATCCCCAGCAATGCATTCCAGGCACCTACCACTCTGTATAAAAAATATAACCTCTGACATTTTGCCTAAATGTTCCTCCGTTCTCTTTAAACAGATGTTCTCTGATAGTTGCTCTTGTTGCCCTGGAGAAAAAAAAAAGCCCACCAGCAAAGAGAGGGTCAGTTTAAATGATCATTTTAAAAGATAGAAGAGGTCAAATTAATCAACAACAATCAACATGAATTTATTAAGAGAAAAGTTTCTGAGGTGATTAAAGAGTGTCAATGACATCCCAATGAGTGTGGATTGTGAATGGTCATGTAGCCTCTCCATTTGGAAGCTGGTGGGAATGTGGATTGTGGATGGTCATGTGACTTCTCCAACTGGAACATCATTGGAATTCACATCACCCAATAAAGGTTGAACATGTTAGAGCACACCAGAGCATTGGCCCCTTTAAATCACTTACTGATTACCTGGGCTGGATTCCCCAGCTTACCATGTGCAGTAGCTCATTCTCATTGCTCCTTGGTCCTCACTATGAACAATGTTCTATGTCAGGTCATGAACGGTGGACATCACTGGAGGATATGTTGGTAAGGTGTGCACTACACTTAGAGTGGGACCACAGTATTGTGTGGGAATACTTAGCATTGTGTGGAACCCCGTTGGTACAAGGAGGTGGGAGTGTGTATTGAAGTCCCTGTCTTGTAAGTATGTGTTAGTTATCGAATATTACTGCATGTGTGTAATAAAGAGAGAGAAAGAGACAGGCAGACAGACAGAGACAGGGACACAGTGACAGAGAGAATAGGTGGCCACTGGTATCATAGATTATTATATTCAAGGTGAATGCTTCCATTGTTTTAGTATCAAGTGTTGTTTTGTGTTTGTCCCATTACAATTTCCTCATGCGTACAATAAAGATAATTTATTTGTTTGTTTAGCCTTTGTCTGGACTCACTTCTCTGTGAACCCACTGAACCTGCTTTAATCTCACATAACAGTAGCATTTCTAATGTACACACAAATATGGACTGTAACAAAATCCAGCATCGTGAACAATTCAGAAAAGTCTAAGGGAAACAAAAAAAAAGTGGCAGGTTGCATCCACAACTGAGTCAGACTGGGCAGGAAGCAGTAGGTAATCACAAGATTACTGCAAGTGCTGGAAATTTGAAATAAGCAAAAAATGTTGGCATTACTCAGCAGGTCCATATCTCTGGAGATAGAACCAGAGTTAAGATTTTAGTTTAACAGGCATTACCTAAAATCTGCTGAGGAAAGGGCAATGTTTTGTAGATGTTTTGGTTACTAGATGTGTGCTGACAGTAAAACTCCACGTGGCTTTGTTCCCACAACTGATTCTGTGATTTGTAGCGAGGATGAAATATGTGGATTTAGGAAAATATGAAAAGATTGGTAAGAGTAAAAGAATAATAGCTAACACAATTCTATTCTGAGTAGTATACAATGATATATATGGTAAGATTTTGAAAATGTAGAGGAGCAGAGAAAGCCACAAATCCTTGAAGACAACAGGAAGATAAATGACATTAAAAAGGAAATACTTCCTTTGTTATGTGAGGCAGAGAGCATGAGAGCATGGAGGTTTTGGTACAAAGTTATAAAATGCTAGTAACACCTTAGCTTTTGCACTCCTGATTAGTACTTTCCAGGAAGTGTGTGTATTTACAGAGGAAAGTCACAAGGGAAAGTTAGATTAGGCTTTTGTTTTCTTTAAAACAAATGATTTTGAGAGATGCAGCCTCAAGATACATAAAATTTCCAATATTTATAAATAAACCTGCATCATTCAATGAAAAGGAAATGGGCACATGATTTACAATTAAATAATTAGTTTACTCAGAAAATATCTTAGGGATCCCAAGAAATAAAAATTACAGTAATTTCTCCCAATAAAAGGAAAGTAATACATTCAAAAAAATGTATTTAAACAGAGGATAGTCACATATCCTTTCTGTGAATAAAAAGATTCTCAGCCACTTCCAGGAGTATGGTTATCCAACATAATTAACAGAGGAATGTCGCCTTTGCTCACGATGGAAATGTAAATGGAAAATTATGAGAATCTGAGACAGGGTGGATAGAAGGAAAGTTTATCCCTCAAGAGAGAGAACAATATTTAACATGATTGGCCGAAAGAAGTTAAAGGGGAGTTGAGAGATATAAAATTGATATAATTTTGCACCACAATCTCTTTAGATATACCATATTTAAACAAAGAAAATAATGAGGAAATTATTTTATAATTAGTAATTGAAAGTTGTACCTGGTAATATTTTATCCCTGTTTCTTATTATATTAAAGGCTGAGATCTGCAAAAATAAGAAAGAATTGAATAAATGAAGACAACAAATTAATACATTAGCTCTCTCTTGTTCTTCAAAAAACCTTTGCAATATGGTCAATCTGCCATTGGACTGAAAATAACGATGAATGGTCACTGCTGGATTATTTCAGAGCAAAATGCAAGTCATCCAGCTCATACTCTGCTCAATATGGATTATTCCTTTATCTTGTATCAAATCTTGGCCACAGCAAAAAATAAAAATGGGCTGTGCCTCTGTACCACAGTAAACTTGTTGGGTAAGTTGAAACCTTTCAAAGATTTGGGACTAGATAAATTTCAGATTGCTTTTGTATATTTAGCTTTATCTGTAGCAAAAAAATGTATAACAAGTATATGGAAAAATGTTTAATTGTTCACAATATGTATCTTTTTTCTACTGTATGTAATAACCTGGTTGAATGAATAAATAAAATTGTGGAAAAAAAGGCAGGGTTGGGTTCCAGTAACCAGAACTGGTTCATGCTAACTGACCCAAAACTGCATCGCCAGATCCAGCTCCAAAAGAGTCAACAAGTTTGCACATGATGTAATAGTGGTTGACCTCATCAGCAATGATGATGGGGCGCACTACAGAGAAGAGGCAGAAAATCTTGTGATATGGTGCAAGAGAAGCAAGACACGTCTCAACGTGGACAAGACAAAGGAGATGATTGCAGACTTCAGGAGGAGCATCAATAACTCTGCAGTGGAGACTACCAAGTTCCTTGGAGCCCACTAAACCTTTCGTGGACGCATATATCTTAACTTCTTAGGAAGGCACAACAGTGTCTGCACTTCCTGAGAAGACTGAAGTGGGCAAGGTTACCAGCCACCATCATGTCAATCTTCTGCAGGAGCTCTATTGAGAGTGTCCTGGCCAGCTGCATCACAGTGTGGCAAGGTTGCTGCAGAGAAATGGATTGGAGATCAATTCAAGGGAGCATAAGAATGGCAAGAGGATCATTGGAATCTCCCTCCCCACTTCGACGTGATCGACAGGGATCGTAGTCTGAAGATGTCACGCAAAAGGATCGAGGACTTCATCCACCCTGCACACAGCATATTTCAGTTACTCCCATCAAGAAAGAGATACATTAGTATCAGAGCCAGTACCACCGGCAATCATCAAGGATCCACACCACCCAAAACATGCTCTGTTCTCACTGCTGCTGAAACAAAAGGCATAGGTGCCATGAGACTTGCACCACCAGGTTCAGAAGTAGCTGCTATCCCTCTATCATCAGACTTCTCAACAACTAACTCAATCGCCCCACATTTAAGAACTCTTACTTTGTACATTATTTATTACTGAATAATTATTTATTTCTGTGTTGCACAGTTCGTTTACATTTTTTTCTTTGTTTACATTTCTTTCTTTTGAAAGCATATCTTTCTTCTTGAGTACAGTTTATAGTTACAAATAAGTAGAAATTCTGACTGGTCCGCAGGAAAAAATAAATCTCAAGGTTGTACGCTATGTCATTTATGCATTCTGACAACAGTGAGTTGCACAACAGAGAAGAGGTGGAAAATCTCTTGAAATGGTTCGAGAGTAACAACCTGACTCTCAACATGAATAGGACAAAGGAGATGATTGTGGACTTCATGAGGACCATGAGTGACCACCTACACCACACACTAATAACTCTGTAATGGAGAGTGGAGAGAGTGCCAAGTTCCTCAGAATCCACTTAAGTAGTGAGCTATCCTGGACACACAACATCTCCTAACTTGTTAGGAATCTCAACAGCCACTGCACTTACTGAGAAGACTGAAATGGGCAAAGGCTATTGGCCACCATCCTTTTGGCTTTCTACAAGAGCCCTATCAAGAGTGTCCTGGCTGGCTACATCACAGTGTGGTATGGTTGCTGTGGAGCATTGGATTGAAGATCAATCCACAGGACTATAGGAGCAGCAGAGATAATCATTGGGATCTCCTTTCCCTCCATCAACATGATCTACTGAGAATGTTGTTTGAAGAGGGCTTTTAAAATCACTATGGACCCCTATCACTCCACACACAATCTTTCAGCTGCTCCATCAGGAAAGAGAAAGCCATAACCTCCAGGCTGAGAAACAGCTTCTTCCCACAGGCAATAGGATTGCTGAATGACTGATGAACTACTCAAGCAAACCCTCCAAACATTACATTTATTGAACAAAGTATGTTTATTTTTATATATGTATATACATACTGTATAGGTATAATTTGTCTTCTTGTGTTTTATTTGGTTGTGTGTCTGCTTGTTTTGTACCAAGGACTGGAGAAAACTCTTTCGTCAGGTTAAACTTGTAAAATCGGGTTAGAGTAAACTTGAACTTCAATTTATTGTTGTCCAAGTAAACAATTTAAGGCACCTTTGGGAAAGACTGACGAGGGAAGAAAAAATTAATTTTCAAAATTATTTGTCACTGATTCTGTAAATGTTTCTCACCACTGTCATCTTCAAATGTTCAGCAAATGATACTAATCAGTAGTGGGAGTATAAATAAATTATTTGCCCTTTCCAAACATAATTTTCTTTTCCAATGTGAGTAATAATTAAGAAAAAAAGTTGAATGTAAAGTGAGGCACTTAAGAAATACTTGTAGTTTTTTTTATTCTTGAAGATTTAGCGGATAGAGCAAAGCCTTGGTAATTCTGCATTCTTTTTAAATGGTTCCTTTTTAGCTACCAGTAATGTGATTTGGTTAAAAGGGTTCATTCACGGGTTACATAAGTGTCACACAATTTTTCTACAGTTGCAATTACACTGTGTCAGACAATCCATTTTAACACTCATGTGAAGAGACATACAGTACTTGTGGGTTTGCTTGCTTTATTGTTGAATAGAGGAAAGCAAAGCTGTGCGTGCAAACATTCAAACTCAAACAAAGAGTCCTGATCATTTGATTCTAACTGCTGATGAAGTTTCTAATGGTTAAACTTGAGTAATGGTTTTAACATTTGCATGACTTACCCGTCTGAGTTTTATTTTAAATGTCCCATTTAAAATTGAGATGAATGCTGCCTGTAAACAATGTTTAAAGCTTGGCATGTCTGAAAACAAAGCAGTCAGTGTACTTACCAGCCAGATGATCCATGTCAAAAGTAACTGTGAAGAAAGCGTATAATGCTGGTGAATTGTTAATTGATGATCACATAATCCTCTGAAGCCAGCAAAACAACAGAAATTCGACTGCAAAATCTGGTTCGATAGCACCTGTCATTTGGACATAAGGGTTACTGAGATGGTTCCAGTGTGATGACTGATTGCACATTTATCTGTCCTACAGCCTTACATGATCTGTGGACGTCCCTGAGGTCCATCTGTTCCTTTATACTTCACATTTATTGTGCATTCCCTTGTCTTGTTTGGCCTCGTCAAATGCATTACTTCGTATGCTCTTTGTTACATTTCTGATCACCTCAGCAGTCTCCTCTGCAATCTGTAACTTTCTTTATGATTCACATGGTGTTGTGTGAGAAGGGAAAAGTTTGGGCACTGAGTCTGGACGCAGGCTGAACACAAGAAGGATCTTTATCAAAACACACTTGAGATTGCAATAGGGATAACACACACTGGTACTCTCAATCACACAACACAGTATGATCAGTCACATAGGACTTAACATTAACAATACTGGTATCATTTTAATTAGAACACCATATTTAGGTTATTCATCTGAAAGGAACAGACCTGGGAATGAGTTCAGTAGAATCCCCCATGTATGCACTTTCCAGTCACTAGTACAACCACTGAGTCAATTTGTAATCACAATGTCTCTTTTACTTGGATTCCATGGGCTTTTGCTTTGCTGGTCACATGAGAACTTGTCAAGTATTTTGCAAAAACCCACGTGAATGATAGTAGATGAACAAGACTTGGTATTCTGTGTTGTTAATTCTCTAAAAGTTAAATTCAGATATAACCTTCCCTTTAACCAATCTGTGCCTTGTTAAATGATGATTGACAGTGTCTCGCAGAACTTTTTATAATTTCAAAATGCAAAATGGTGGTGCTGCTGGAATTCGTGTAACAGCAGTCCTCCCAGACCCACAAAGAACAGGGAGAGGAGACGCAGTGCTCCAAAGGAGTCCAACGACCCAGTCCGACTGCCATCAGTTCTGTACAGGCTTTAAGAGGCCCGTTAAAGGAGCTGATGGTGGTTTTGTTTAAAATCCTGTGACCATGGGATCTGCACCCAAAATGGTGGTGCCTATGATTGGCAGCAGCCATGAGGGGTTGCAGACTTCAGGGAAATGGATGACTGGTGCAGGGCATCAGAAAATGGGGAGACTACCCCACTCCCACCCTTGTTTGAGAAGGAGTAGAGGAGATGACCCATGGGATAGTGATCCTGGTGGCAGACCATTAAGTGGTTATGCGGCCGAAGGGCCCACACAAGCAGTGGGGTATTGATGACTTGAGGGGAGGAACACACTCAGGCTGCGGGGCTGCTGGAAACTGTGGTCAAGGAACTTGTACCAAGCTGTGGACTGATGAAGAGTGGCTTGAAATTGGCTGAATGAGTAGCTGGTATTGGAACTGAGATGCAACAGGATGCTGAGGACACTGAAGGGTTCCTAATTGTATCGGAGGTTCGGATCTGGAGCTCAGGTTGTCAATGGCTTGGACTGGACTCCGTGTGCCTGAGGAGGCTGTGAAAGCACTGGAGGTAAATCCAAAGACAGTTGGTGTCTCTGGGAGGAACTCCCTTTTGCATCTCTTTTTCTGACTGTAAGAGTCGTTTCAGGCATTTTCTGCCAATGGCGAATTTGTCTGCCTTACCGAAACAAAAGGCAATTTCATGTAATACTGCTTTTACTACATGACAATAAACTAAATCTTGAATTAATATTAGGGTAATGTTTGTTCATTACTAGTTTCTGGAATAAGCTCCTCAAGTCCCAGCAACATCCTTGTAAATTTTCTTTGCCCCCTTTCAGATCAGATACTCACATCAGATATTATTTATTGTCATGAAATAAAGCAAAAATGTAATAATACACAACATTGCTTTTAGTCTGCCATAATTCAAAGATTTTCCATTTGCATTGACCAGTGCCCATTACAGTCAGAGAAAAAGAGCCACCGAGAGTCACCAAGTGTTTTTGATTCACCTCCAGTGCTCCCAACAGCCGCACAAGACTCCAGTTCAGTTCAAATCATTGGGAACTTAAGCCCAGATCCAAACCTCTGACACAATGAGGAAGCCTTTAGCGCGCAGGGCCATTCGGGAGTCCTTCTTGCCCTCAGCACCCTCTCAAATCACAGATCTGATGCCTAGTCTTATGAGCCTTTATACAAAGTTTTCAGCCTGGTTTTTCACCTGCAGCCTGTCTGGGTTCCTCATCTGTGAGTTATCTACAGCTTGCCACTTGTCTGTCCTTCAGTTGCAGAGATGCTCGCTGCTCTGCCATGGTGGTCACTTTCCTTAGGGTTATCTCCTTTGCCTCTCCTTTTCAATGGGGAGATGTTTTCTCCATTTCTTTTCTGCCCTGCAGCAGTCTGCTGCTCCCCCAAAGTCTGCAAGCCCTCATGTCTACTGCCATCTTGGACACAGACCCTGTGTCCAATAAAACACTGTTGGCTCCTTAACAAGAAATTTAAACCATGCACGGAACCATCAGCAGTAGGACTTGGAGGTAGGACCCCGCAGGGGAGTTCTGTGTCTCCAGTCATCATTCACCCCATATCCAAACCAGTGGAGGGCATCTAATACAGCAGCTCTGACAGTGTCGCTATTGATTTTTACTGATATATTTTCTGTAGCTAGGTGTTCAAAACTGCACACAAAACTCCAGATTTGTTTTCATCACTGTCTTGTACAACTTCAACATAACATCCCAACTCCTGTACTCAATATTTTGATGTTTGATAGCTAATGTGCCAAAGGTTTCTTTACAACTTTATCTCCCTGTGATCCATCCTTCAAGGAATTCAGTACCTGTATTACCAGGTCACACTGCTATAGCTCTCTGCAGTTCCCAACCATTTGCCATGCAAGTCCTCCCTTGGTTCATCTGCCCACAGTGAAATAATTTGCACTAATCTGAATTAAGGCATTAAAAGCCTTCCTCGCTGTCCATTATAGCACCAAACAGTCATCTGCAAATGTACTGATGCAATTTACTACATCCAGATTGTTATATGGAATGACAAACAACAATGGACCCTGCACCGATCCTTGAGGCACACCACTAGTTATAGGCTTCCAGTCAGAGTGGCAATCATCTATTACCAATGTCTGACTTCTCCCACAAAGATAATGTCAAATCCAATTTACTTCTTAATTCTAGGTACTGATTGAGGAACTTTCTCAACCAAGCTCCCTTGAGGAACCTTGTCAAAGTCCTGATTAAAGTCCATGTAGACAACATTCACATCAACTTTCCTGGAAACTCTATGAAAAACTCTGAAAGATTGGTTAGACAATGACCATGCAAAAATCCATGCTGACTATCCCTAATCATCAGTCCCTCTCTCTCCAACTACTGATATATTCGATCCCTTACCTTTCAACAATTGTTCCAGTTCTTCTGACAACTTCACCTGTGGCTTGGAACAATTTAAATACCACTGCTAGGGCCACTGCAATTTCTGCATAAGCTTCATTCAAGGCCTGAGGAAATATCTTGGCAGGCCCTGGGGATTTATTTATCCTTATGTACCTCAAGGCATAAGCTCCTCCTACTCTGCAATCTGTATAAGGTCAATGACCTCACTGCCATTTTACATCAATACTATAGGTTGTATCCATCTCCTGAGTAAAGAAAGATGCAAAAAGAACATTTATGATCACATCTGCCTCATTTGGCTCCATGCAAAAAATGGCTTTTATGATTTTCAAGATGACTAATTTTGACCATTGCTAATCTTTTGCTCTTGCTATCTACCATATATATTCATGTAATAGTTGCTCCTTTGTAAAAGTTGACCCTTCCCTTTTTTGCCTCAAAAATTGCATATTTTCTATATATTCCATGTTAAAGTCAACTCCCCTATTTTTGGCCCTGTCCCTTTGCCCTTCTGAACTCCCTATGCCCCAATAGCAAATCTTCACCTTTGCTACCTGCCCATCCAAGCTCTTGGCAACACTGGCTACGAAGCTTCACCTCAGCCATCCAATCATCCATGTTCCTGATGCCCTGACTGCAGATCCTTGCAAAGCTGCCCGCCTATCTATGCACCCGACACTACAACTGCAAAATGTCATCTCGACAGCCCGCCCACCGGAGCTCCTGAATTGTATGAGAATCCCAAGCCACCCTTCATCACAAATCTTATGTTTCTTGCAAATTCCTGCTGTTTTCAAATATGCCTCTACGTTTCCTGCTGACTGTAATATAGAACCATAGAATATTAAGCAAAGAAACAGGCCCCTTTGGCCATTCTAGTCGATGCTGAACCATTTTGCTACTTAGTCCCACTGACCTACACATAATCCATAGTCCTTCATATATCTTGCATCCATGTACCTATCCAAATTTCTCTTAAAAGTTGAAATTGAGCCTGAATTCACCACTTCAGCTGGCAGCTCATTCCACACACCCACCATTCTCTGTGTAAAGAAGTTCCCCCTTTACATTTCCCCATTAACCCATAACCACATGTCCTCTGCTTTGTAACTCACATACCATCAATGGAAAAAACCTTCCTATATTTACTCTGTCTATCCTCCTCATAATTTTAAATATTTTACCTTTATCAAATCACCTCTCATTCTTCGACACTCCAGAGAATAAAGTCCTTAGCTGTTTAACCTTTCCCTGAAACTCAGTTCTCGTAAATTTTCTTTGCACTCTTTCTATCTTATTGATATCATTACTGTAGTTAGGTGACGAAAACTGCACACAATACTCCCAATTTGGCTTCATCAATGTCTTATACAATTTTATCATAAAATCCCCAACTCCTATACTCAATATTTTGATTTATGCCAAAAACTCTCTTCACAACCCTATCTACCTGTAATGCCACATTCAGAGAATTATACATCTAAATTCCCAGATTCCTTTGTTCTACTGCACTCTTTACCATTTACTGTATATGTCCTATCTTGGTTTGTCCTTCCAGAATGTGTCCAAAATGCATCACATCATATTTATCTCCATCATTTCCATCTGGCATTTTACAGCACTTTTTTTTCCAGCTAGCCCAGATCCCTCTGCAAGTTTTGAAAATCTTCTCACTGTCCACAACACCTCCAATTTTAGTGTCACCTGCAAACATGCTGATCCACTTTACCACATTATCATCCAGATCATTAATATAGAGGATAAACAACAATGGTCCCAGCTCCAATCCTTGAGGCACACCACCAGACATGTGTCTCCAGTCTGAGAAGCTATCATCCACCATCACTCTTTGGGTTCTCCCACACAGCCAGTGTTGAATACAGTTTCCTACTTCACCATGGATACTGAGTGTCTGAACCTTCCTAACTAACCTTCCATGTGGGACCTTGTCAAAGGACTTACTGATGTCCATATAGACAAAATACATATCCTTTCCTTCATCAACTTTTTTGCTAACCTCCTTGAAAAACTCTATGAGATGTGACCTACCATGCACAAAACCATATTGACTATCACTAATCAGTTTCTGGCTATCCAAATACTTGTATATCCAATCTCTTGAACACCTTCCAATAATTTGTCTACTACTGACATCAGGCTCATTGACCAGGGTTACTTTTGGAGCCTTTTTAAACAACAGAACAACAAGGGTTCTGCTGCAATCCACTGGCACCACATCCGTGGCAAAATCATTTTAAATATTTCTGCCAGAGCCACTTCAATTGCTACACTGGCCTCCCTCAAGGTTCGAAGGAATATCTCGTCAAATCCTGGGGATTTATCCACTCTTATTTACTTTAAAATAGCAAGTATTTCCATCACTTTAATCTGTATAGGTTTCATGACCTCACTGCTTATTTTCCATACTTCCCTCATCTCTGTGCTAATATCCTGAATACTGATGCAAAAAAATATATTTGAGATATTCCCCATCTCTTTTGACTCCATGCAAAGCTGAACACTCTGATCTTCAAGGAGACCAAGTTTGTCCCTTACTATCATGTTGCTCTTAATATACCTGTAGAAACCATTAGGATTTTCCTTCACATTGTCTGCAAAAGCAACCTCATGTCTTCTTTTTATCTTGTTAAGTTTTTGCTGGAGGTTTTTGTTTGCATTTTTTAATACTTCTTAAGTGTCATTTGGTTTGTGTTGCCCATACTTGCTATAAACCTCTCTCTTCTTTCAACCCAGATCCCCAATTTCCTTTGAAAACCAAAGTTCCCAATGTCTGCTAACTTCCTTTATCCTGACAGGAACATACAAATTCAGTACTCTCAAAATTTCATCTTTGAAGGTCTTCCACTTACCTAGCACATCCTTGTCCAAAAATAACTTATCCAAATACCCACATTCTAGATATTTTTCTCATTTCTTCCAACTGGCCTTTCTCCTACTTAGAATCTCAACTTGAAGCCCATACCTATCCTTTTCCATAATTAACTTGAAACTAATGGCATTATGATCACTGGACCCTAAATGTTCCCCTAAACAATCTCTGTCACCTGTCCTCTCTTGTACTCTAATAAGAGATTTAGTATTGCTTTCTCTCTGGTTGGTTCTGCTGTATATTGATTCAGAAAACTTTCATAAACTCATTTGACAAACTCCAAGACATCCCACCCTTTTACAAAATGGGAGTCCCAGTCAATATGAGGAAAATTAAAATCTCCTACTATCACAACCTTATTTTTCCTGCAGCTGTCTCCCATCTCTCGACATATTTGCTCCTCCAATTTTCATTGCCTATTGGGCAGTTTATAATTACTTTCCTGTTCCTCACCACCACCCATAAAACCTCAGTAGATAAGCCCTCTGGTCTCTCCTGCCTGAGCACAACTGTGATATTCTTCCTGATGAGCAAAACCACTTCTCTGCCTTTCAAATACCCCCACCCCCATACTATTGCATGTGAAGCAACATAACCCTGAAACATTGGGCTGCCAGACCTGCCCCTCCTGCAACCATTAATGTGCCCATTCCTCAGTTCCACCTAGATAACCTCAGAAGATGAGCTCTCCAATCTGCTCTGTCTCAGCACAGCTGTGATACTTTCTCTGATGAGAAACATCTCCCCACTCCTTTTTATTCCTCCCCCCCCTATTAAATTTAAAACAACAGAACCCTGGAACATTGAGGAAATGGCCACAATATCTTAATTCCATGTTCTGATCTATGCTCTAAACTCATTCACCATTCTTTGCATTAAAATAAGCACAACTCTGAACATTATTTCTACCAAGCTCAACCTTTCTATTTCTGTCTTTGTCTGCAGGCTTAACAATATATTTTCCACACCCACTCCACATCTCACTCTGATGCTCTCTTTCCCATCTCCCAGGCACTCTTGCTTAAACCCCCTGGAACATCACCAGCAAACATTCTCGCAAGGATATTAGACCCCTCCAGTTCAGATGCAAATCCTCCTGATGGTGCAGCTCCCAGTTTCACTGGAAGATAGTCCAATGATTCAAAAATCTGAAAAGAAAATCTGTCCTATCTCCTGAGCCATGTATTAACCTGCATTATTCTCCTAGCATGTGGCACAGGTAGTAGCCTGGAGATTCATTCCCAATGTAAAAACCCTGCCTCTCAATTATTTTCTATGACAGTGAGAACAACTGAGTGATGGAGTAAATGGATGTTTTCATCATCCTGCTCTGCTTCTGCGGAGCTGCTGTTGCCTGATCCAGGAGGAGTTCTAGGCAATTTGAAAGAAAAAAAAGGCACAAGGGTAAGGTCATGGTGAAAACACATGACTTATAAAGAGTCCATCCTTGTAGCATATATAGGTTATGAATTAAATGAACTGTAGGATGAAGGAGAAAAAGAATCAGGGAAGAAAGACAATTAAATAATCATATCATAATCTTCAATGATCTCGATATTGGTGTTGGCTAGAAATTCATCAGTGGCCATATCTTTAATGGTTAAGAGGATGTCTTCAATGCTGACGAACCATTGAACTCCCCTAAGTGTCTTGTTGGCTTTATACAGCTGCTGGTGGTTATCACAGCTGTACTCAGACAGGGCAGACCAGAGGGCTTGTCTACTGAGGCTTTATGGGTGGAGCTGAGGAATGGGAAAGGTATGACCACATTAATGGGATTGTATTATAGACCATCTAATATCAGCGAGAATTGGAGGAGCAAATCTGCAGGAAAATAACAGCCAGCAGCTGGAACATAAAGTAGTGATAGTAGACAATTTTAACTTTGCACATCTTGGCTGGGATTCCCATATTGTAAAAGGGCTGGATAGCGAAGAGTTTGTCAAATGTGTTCATGGAAGTTTTCTAAATCAACATATTGATATACCAACTGGAGAAGGTGCAATACTTAATCTTCTATTAGGAGATCCAAGAGCGAGACAGGACAGATAACAGAGGTATGTTTATGGGAATACTTTGGGTCCAGTTGGTTTCAAGATAATTATGGAAAAGTATAGGTCTGGTCCTTGAGAAATTAGAAATTGAGAAATTAGAGAAAGGCCAATTTTGACGAAATGAGAAAGATTCTAGAAAGTGTGAATTGGGATTTTTTTTTTCTCTCTGGCAAGCATGTGCTCGTAAGTGGCAGGCCTTCAAAGTGACATTTTAAGAGTTCCCATTAGAATTAAAAAGCCAAGTTAAAAAGCATAAGAAACTGGATTTTGAGGGAGATTGAGGATCTGATTAAGAAGGAGAGAGGTGTAAGGCAACAAGGAGCAAATGAGATATTTGAGGAATATTAACAAAAAACAGAGGAAAAAAACTGAGGAGGAAAATCAGGAGGGCTAAAAGAAGACCGAAGGTTGTTTTTGCAGAAAAGGTGAAAGATAATCCTAAGGGCTTCTACAAGTATATTAAGAGCAAAAAAATAGTAAGGACAAAATTGATCCTTTTGTTGATCAGAATGGTCAGCTATGTATGGAGCCAGAAGAGATGGGGAGACCTTAAATGAGTTTTCTTCATCTATATTTATTCAGAAAACTGGCACACAATCGAGGGAAGTGAGGCCAACGAGCAGTGAGGTCATGGAATCTACACAGATTAAAGAGCAGGAGGTGAAATCTGAAGGGCCCTAGCATTTAAAATATCTTAAGCCTTGAATAAGGTACTGAAAGTTTGGAGGGGAGCTCATGTTGTACCATTGTTTAAAAACAAAACCTCCAAAAATAATCTAGGGAATTATAGGCTAAGTTATTAGAAGCTGTTCTAGGAGATCAGATATACAAGTATTTGGATAGTCAGAAAATAATTAGGGATAGTCAATGTGGCTTTGTGTTTAACAAATCTTATAGTGTTTTTGGAGGATGTTATCAGGAACGATGACAAAGGAAAAGCTGTGGATATTATCTTCTTGGACTTTAGTAAGATTTTTGACAATGTCCCATGTGGGAAGATAGCCAGAAAGGTTCAGTCACTCAGTATTCATAATAATAAGCTGAATTTGACATTGGCTTCATGGGAGAGGTCAAAGAATCGTAGTGGATGATGGCCTCTGACTAGAGGCCGTGACTCGTGATGTTCCTCAAGGATCTTGTTGCTTGTCATCTATATCAATGGATTTTCAAGTTTGCAGATGCCATAAAGATTAGAGGTGATATGGACAGTGAGTAAGGCTCACAAAGCTTGCAAAGGGATTTGGACCAGCTGGAAATATAAGCTGCAAAATGGCAAATTTCATTTAATTCAGACCAATAGAGAATGAGGTGAAATTTGCTTGAGGTATACAAAATTATGATGGCTATAGACAGAGTAAATGCAAGTAGTCTTTCTTTCCACTGAGGTTAGGTGAGATACAAACCAGATAAGGGTTCATGGTGAAAGGGGAGAAGCTTAGGGTCAATATTGAGGGAATTTCTTCACACAGAGGGTGGTGGGAGTGTGGAAAGAGCTGCCAGCTGAAGTGGTGAATACGGGCTCAATTTTAACATTTAAGAAAAATTCGGACAGATACATGATGAGATGGGTATAGAAGACTATGGACTGGGTGCAGCTCAGTGGAATTAGGCAGAATGATGGTTTGGCACAGAATAGAAAATCTGAAAAGCTCTGAATTTCAAGTTTGAACTAATTACAATAATTTCACAATGTAAATAGCTGTAAAAAAAATGAGTAGGTGGCTGACAGTTAATTCAGAGAAAAGCATTTTTTTTTAAAAAGGAACCAGTAGATGTGGCATATTTGGATGTCCAAAAGAGATTTAACAAATTATCAAATAAAAAGAAGACACACAAGATAAGATCTCAAGACACTGGAAGAGATATATTGCAATGGATGGAGGATTGAGTCAGATTAAATGGGTAATTTTCAGGTTGACAAGTTACAAATTTTACAGTGTCATGTGGATCAATTTCAAAGCTTCATCTTTTTACTTTCTATGTTAATGAGATGGATAGAATCTGCATGTAACTGATGAGCTGAATGGCTCACTTGTAATATAATGATTCATGATATGCACATTTAAACTTTGCATTTACCATAATATATGAACAGTGTAATGACCATTGACTGACAGTGAAATCAGGAATAGTGAACTCAGAGCATAAAGTTCATGCATGTCCCTCCATTGGGTCCCACTGACAATTTTGCATCAAGATGAACCCACCTTATTTCCATCTGATTGCAATGTAGCCTTATCATCTTTCAAGCCTTGGTGTACAATCTTCAGCTTGTGTATTTCTTATTTTATAAGTTGTCAGTACTGCAAATGGGGCATTACAGACATGACAAGAACCTGATCAGACAGACTGTGATCACAAATGCCCATTGGTTGTTATGAGCTGCAGCTATATGGTTTCTGAGTTGATAATGCCCCACCAGCTTGTCTTTTCTGCAAAATTAATGATTTTATGTCTTGAAATATTAAAATATTTTACCAAGCAGTTACTGTACATTTAAAATGACCTCATCATTAGCTGTTATTCCAGGTCAAACTCAAAATGAAAGTTTTTTAGTGCATATTTGTCCATGAGGATGTTGTCCTGAAGTGGCAAAGAATTCTATATACCTGTCTCAAGCTAATAGCAAAATGACATTTTTGAATCAATGATCATTAGTTTAAATATTATTTGTTACAGTACAAGAAGGCCATCAACATTTAAATAGAAAACATAAAAGGCATAATATATGCAACCTGAATATAACTGAAATGGGAGGTATATGCTCATTAAGGTAACCACATTATCAGTACTCACGCTGCTTGATGAATACTTGATAAAATATTTACAATTAATTTGGTCACACATCATTTTTAAATAATCAACTATTCAACAGTTGAATTCAAAATAATAACACTGAAAAAGTGAAATTCTTGATTATATATCTATGTTTTACAATCATGGATTTCCTAGTACATATAGTGCCCTCCATAATATTTGGGACAAAGACACTCACTTCCCTTTATTTGCCTAAGTGCTCCACAGTTTTAAATTTGTAATCACACAATTCACATGATTAGAATACACCTTCAAGATTTTATTCAAGGTTATTTGTGAACATTTTGGTTTAGCCTTGTAGAAATTACAGCATTTTTTTATACATAGTCTCCTCATTTCAGGGCACCACAATATTTGGGACATAGCAATGGTATGTTTATTGATGTAGTCATGTTTTGCACTTTGTTGCATATCCCTTCCTTACAATGACTGCTTGAAATTTGTGATTCATAGACATCACCAGGTGATGAGTATCTTCTCTGGCAATGCTCTGCCAGGCCTCTTTTGCAGCCATTTTCAGCTCCTGCTTGTCTTGGGGCTTGTTCCCTTAAGTATTTTTCTACAGCATATGAAAGGCATGCTAAATTGGATCTAGATTGAGTGATTGACTTGGCCTTTCAACAATTTTCCAATATTTAGTTTTGAAAATTTCCTTTGTTTGGGATTATTGTCTTGCTGTCGGGTGAAGTGTCGTGCAATGACTTTGGAGGAATTTGCTTGAACATGAGCAGATATGATGTTTCTATACACCTCAGAATTCATTTTGCTACTCCGTTACATCATCAATGAAGATAAGTGCAACAGAACCTTTGGCAGCCAGATCATAACACTCTCACCACCATGCTTTGGATCTTGGCCAGTTCCTTTACACCTCCATACTTTGCTCTTGCATTCACTCTAATACAGGTTAATCTTGGTCTCATCTGTCCCCAAGATTTTTTTTCCAGAATTCTTCAGACTCTTTGAAATACTTCTTCATAAATTGTAATCTAGCCATCTTGTTTCTGTGGCTAACTAGTGGTTTGTATCTTGCAGTGTAGCTTCTGTATTTCTACCCATGAAGTCTTTTGTGGACAGTTGTAATTGACACATCCACACCTGCCTCCTGAAGAGTGTTTCTGATCTGTCAGACAGGCATTTGGGAATTTTTCTTCAGTATGCTATTTTTTTTCTGTCAATTCCTCTTGGAGAAAGAAGCTGATTTGAGAAAGAGAGGTCAGGTGACCTGAAGAGCAGCAGCAGTTAGAATTTAAAAAGGGGCGAGGCAGCAGTGAGAAGCTGACAGGAGGAAGAAGCTGAGCGTCACTAAAAAGTGAGGGACTGTATTAAATCAGTCATTGCTGGAGTGGACTGGGTCAGAGTGATAATTCTTTGGCTCAACAGGCTTCAGTGATGGGAGGAAGAAGCTTATTGGGGCAAGAGAGGTCAGGTGACTTGAGGAGGGGCAGAAGTTAGAATGTAAAAAGGGGCGAGGCAGCAGCTATAAGCTGATTGGTAGAAAAGCTATCACTATAAAAGTGAGGGACTGTGTGGCAGAGTGAAAAAAAGTTTTGGTTCAACGGGCTTTGATGAGAAAAAGTAAGAAGTGAGGGATAGTAGGAGTTGAAGTAAGAAAGTGGCACACTATTTAAGGAACAAAAAGAATTCTGCAGGCAGACACAGATAAGGGCAGGTTTTAGATATCATATATTTTGTTCTGCTAGTCATACTAAGTGGGAATGGCAGCCAAAGCAGGGGAATGCTCCTCTTGCAGAATGTTGGTCATCAAGGAAGCCAGCAGTGTCCCTGACAACTTCATCTGCGAGAAGTGCATCCAGCTGCAGCTCCTGATAAGCCAAGTTAAGGAATTGGAGCTGGAGTTGGATGAACTCCAGATCATTTGGGAGGGAGAGGAGGAGATAGTCAGCAGTTACAGGGACACTATTACACTGAGGAGGCAGAAGGAGGGAGGGTGGATGGCAGTCAAGAAAGGGAGAGGGAGAGGGAAAGGGACAGGCAATGAAGGATGCTCTGGTGACTGTTTCCTCAATAATAAGTATACATTTTGGATACTGTTGGGGCAGTCAAGAGAGGGAGAGGGAAAGGGTCAGGCAGAGAAGAATGCTCTTGTGACGGTTTCCTCAATAATAAGTATACATTTTGGATACTGTTGGGGCAGTCAAGAGAGGGAGAGGGAAAGGGTCAGGCAGAGAAGAATGCTCTTGTGACTGTTTTCTCAATATCAAGTATACATTTTGGATACTGTTGGGGGAGTCAACCTACCAGGCACATCTGGCAAACCATACAGATTACCACAGATTATAAATAATCTTGAATTGTGCCCTCTTCTAGTTGTGACTCCATAAAATTCCCTGAGGCTAGCCAGAATCTGATTAGTGATAGTCAATATGGTTTTGTGCCTGGTAGGCTATGTTTAACCAATCTTGTAGAGTTTTTTGAGGAGGCTACCAGGATAGTTGATGAAGGAAAGGTTGTGGATATGGTCTACATGGATTTTAGTAAGGCCTTTGATAAGGTCCTACATAAGAAGTTAGTCAGGAAAGTTCAGATGCTCAATATTCAGGGTGAAATAGTGAACTGGATTCGACAATGGCTGGACAGGAGAAGCCAGAGAGTAGTGGTAGATTATTGCTTTTCAGACTGGAGGCATGTGACTAGTGGTGTGCCTCACAGGGATCAGTGTTGTGACCATTGTTGCTTGTCATCTATGTCAATGATCTAGAATGATAGAGTGTTAAATTGGATCAGCAAGTTTGTAGAAAACACTAAGATTGGAGGTGTTGTGGACAACAAAGAGGTTTTCAAAGCTTGCAGAGGGATCTAGACCAGCTGGAAAAATGGCAGAAGGAATTTAATGCAGGCAAGTGTGATGTGTTACATTTTGGAAGGACAAACCAAGAAGGGACATACACAGTGAATGATAAGGCACTGAAGAGTGCAGGAGAACAGAGGTACCTAGGAATAAAAATACATACTTCCCTGAAAGTGGCATCATAGATCAATAAGGTTGTAAAGAGAACTTTTGGCATATTGGCCTTCAAAAAGCAAAGTAATGAATATAGGAGCTGGGATGTTATGGTAAATTTGTATAAGACATTGGGGTGAGGCCATATTTAGAGTATTGTGTGCAGATTTGGACACCTAATTACAGAAAAGATATCAATAAGATAGAAAGAGTGCAAGGAAGATTTCCTAGGATGTTGTCTGGAATTCAGGAACTGAGTTATAGGGAAAGGTTAAACAGTTCAGGACTTTATTCCCTGGATTGTAAAAGGATAATGGGAAATTTGATAGAGGTATAGATAGAGAGTGGTGGGAGTGTGGAATGAGCTGTCAGCTGAGGATGTGAAAGCAGGCTCAATTTTAACATTTAAGAAGAATTTAGACAGGCATCTGGATGGGAAATCTATGTAGGGTGATAGACTGCATGCTGGTCGGTGGGTCTATGCAAAATAAAAATGGTTTAGCACAGACTAGAAGGGTGGAAGGGGCCTGTTTCTGTGCTGTAGTGTTCTATGGTTCTATCTGCAGTGGACGTTTTTTTTAGAACACCAGTCCATTTGTGTTTACTGAGCTCACCAGTATGCACTTTCTTCTTAATCATGTTCCAATCAGTGGATTTTAGGAATTCTAATGTTTGGGTGATGTCTCTTACTGTTTTATTCTTGTTTTCATAAGGGCTTCTTTGACTTTAATTGGCACAACTCTGGTCCTCATGTTGAAAAATCACAACTACAGACTCCAAAGGTGATCAAAACCTTAGAAGTAAGTGTAGCCCTCTTATACCTGCACCAATGAAGAAATTAAACATACCTGAATATTCACAAACACCTGTGGAGCCATATCTCCCAAACATTATTGTGTCCATTTATGTAAAAATTGCTGTAATTTCTCCATGGTCAAACCAAAATGTATACAAATAACCTTGAATAAAATCTGGAATGTGCACTTTAATTACATGTAAATTGTTTGATTACATATTTCAAAGTGAGGAGCACAGGGGCAAATAAAGGGAAAAAAAGTGTCTGAGCTAAGCATTATTATGGAGGACACTGTAACTTATGAAGAGCAATTCCCAGCACCTCATTTGTTTTACATGTGTTATTTTCATTTGGATTTCTTGTGATAATAATTTATTGCAACCCTATACACACTAAGGTAAAATAGTAGCAATGTACGCATGATGCAAGTTTCATGAAAACTTGTCTGGCTATGTATGATAAGGCATCCATGGAGTGCTCTAACAGCCAGCCAAGATTGACTGGTGGAGTCTTCAGAAGAATCTAAAGCAGTCAGTCAATTTAACAACCAAGCTGTGTACTTTAAATGGAATATTACAAGTACCATTAAGTGTTAAAAAATTTGTTTAAAAATAATGCTATTTGAAATAAAATTGGTGTCCTGTCAAGCCCACAGGTAAATCAAATTCAAGTGCAGAAAATCCATGAGTTAACTTTATAATATTATTGCTATACAGCATTCCCATACTTCCTTTTAATCATGGCTCTCTGCAGGAACTCTGTGTGGGAGTCGGAAATATTATTATAACGTCAACATCTGAAAAATATGATGCAGGTTGTTTTTGGCTGTAAATATGTTCTCAACTGGTGCTTTTATTCATTTATAATGGGTTTAAATTTCCAAAGCATTTCCTTAACATTTTACTAAATGTAATGAGAGGAGGAAAATCAGGAATCATGAAGTGATATGGATGGAAAATGGGAGTTGGTTGATCAATAGTGTATTGGCATTAATATAGACAAGTAACTAACTTCAGTAGTTTGAAAAGCAGAAGCTCTCAGTTCAAGAACAGTTTCTTTCCAACTGCTATTAGACTCCTGAACCTCTGCTTGGGGACTACTTGGACCCCACTGGTGGCACTTGCTGAATCTGTTTTCTACATAAGGATAAATGCATTTATTGCCTATTTTTTAATTCAATTAAGTATATATATTTTAGTTGTTCTTGTAGTATGTTTTAAAAACACCTGTTCAGTTGTAGCAAGTGATAGTTTGGGTGCATATGTACACTGTAAAATGGATGTGACCATAAATTCATTATCATTAAAGAATTGCAGATCGGAAGGATAATGAGCTGAGTTTTCAGTGTTCAAACACACAAGTTAAATTTAAATTTAATCAGTGCGCATGGTGAAAGATTAGTTTCAGAAGGAAGAATTAAAGGCAAAACAACTGTTGGTGTTCTTCTGTGCGTAGTTTCCATGGCCTGCTGTTCTTGTCTGTTTTCTCTTGTAGTTCGTGCTGTAGGCAGCCTTGAAAAGATTGATGAGATAGGCAATGAAATCATATAAAAGTCAAGTGAATGAGCCAAACATTTTTTTCCTTCCTCAATCGAGCTGATTCCAGAAAACTTCTGAAGAGACTAAGATGAAATCTCCCTGAAGGTTGCATTTTAAAGTCAGACTCCAACTAATTACAGACATCTTGCATGGAATTTTCATCATTATGCAATGGAGATGTAAGTGAGCCAATACCTTGGTAAATATTTTGTTTTGGTACAAACCTTTTTTTCTGTATGTAACTATTGCCGGTCATAATGCCACATATTAGCTCATTTTAAAAATAAACACTGCAGAGAACCTCAGCTGCTTTTGTGTGGAGGCGAAGCAGGATATGTGGGGGTTAAGATCACCATAGATACTGAAGGTATGTTGTCATGACATAATGAGAATTATCTCTTTGCAAGGAAGAATAAGAATAAATTCTCAATGTTAGCTTCATTATTGCAGTTTTGACCTTAATTTCAGCCAGGATACTTTTACTGTCGATAAAACATTGATGACTCTTCCAATTTTATCATTTATTTCACTAAAATGTCATTATTCCTTTAATACTTGAAATTCACCTTAAGGCCTAAAATTTGAATTTGAATGCAGATAACTGAATTCACTTAAATTTGACAAAAATTGCATCAAGGTTTGCAAAGAAACAAGGCTTATAATTAAACTATGATGCTCTCAAGAACTGGCATATGCCAATCATTTTCTGATACTATGACTTCAAAAACATAACCAACAATAATTAGCTCATTGTGAGAATATCACGTGCTTTCCTGGTTAACACATTTTATGAAAAAATATATTCTCGAACTCTGGCTCTATTCTACTAAAATTTATTTGCATTCCTTCGAGACTAATCACATTTTTTCCTAAAGTAATGAGGAGAAACTGCCCAGGGAACAATGGACCCTGCAGGGAGATTTAATTGAGATGGATGAATTCTTGGAAGGTTTCATGAAGTTCAAGAAAGAATGAAAACTCTTCCTCAACAAAATTAGTGGGCATAGATATAAATTAATAGGAAGAAATTTTGGGGACTTGAGGAAAATATTTCACCAAACAAGTGGTGAGGATGGAGTTAAAGAGCAATACAGAAGGGGCATAGGCCCTTTAGCTCCCTGTTCACTCTGACCATCAATCACTCATTTGCATTCATCCTCTATTAATCCATTTTATATTCTCTCTGTACTCTCATTTTCTCCTCTTGGATTTTACCTTGTGGCTGTACACCAGAAGCAATGGCAAATCAGTGTACCAACCTGCATGTCTTTGGGACGTTGGAGGAAGGCCACATATTCATCAGGAGAACATGCAAGCTTCACAAAGAGGACACATGAATGCAAGATGGGACCTGGGTCTCCAGCACTTTGAGGCCCTTCTGGATGCCCCAGCTGTACTGCAGTGAATCTTGCATTCATGACCTGAGACTGATATCCTCACTTAAAAATTACAGGAATTAACATTCTCTTAACTTGAAGGCTATAGACAAAGAACTGAGAACTGGGAATGGCTAAATAGATATTTTGTGTTGAAATGTACATGATGGTTTAACTTGCCTTTCTGTGCATTAATTCTACCACGTACATTACAATAACTTGAGGGAGATCATTACTGAACCAACATCACCTTCAGTTCAAAGTTCATATTATGCAAATGAAAAATTAATTTATATTTAGGGCTTACAATACTGTGCCTATGTATTGAATGATATCTCCAGATATCATAGGTCCAGAGATACAAATAACCTCATGCTATCTTTAACAAAGTACACAATGGCATAATATGAGCAGTGGGCTTGTGCAGTGATGCGGGTAAGCTTATAGCACTGAAACATGGATATACAAGGACTTCAAAGTGAAGATTTTGTGAAATAATCTTTGCTTCTAGACACAAAATTTATAAAATAAAGGTCAGTTAGACAGAAAGCAAGATGAATGGCCCAATCTTAACCCTATCCTGTTGCTACAGTGAGTTTAAAAGGAACATAACTATTTTTATAAAATTCTACTGCCATTTATTGTGCCTGTTTACATGGTCTAGTGATGAACAGGCTTTTGCAGTATAGGTGCAAAAAGTAGTTACGATGTATTCAATAAAACAAGGCTAAAAAGTTCTAGAAGATAAAACATCAGCTTCCTGTAGGTGTTGAAGTCAGACTATTTCAAATTTTCTTTATTTTCCAAAGATTCAAATGTTCCTTTCTATTGTCACATAATAATACATGAAAAATGTAATACACATGAAATACTTCAACTATAAGACAAAGGCTCTCCATGAGCATTGCCTGGTGCTTTTAAAAAATAGAGAGAGTCCATTTAGAGACACTGAGTGTCCGTCGATTCACCTTCAGTGCTTCTGCCACCTCTACAACCGCACATATTCCGGTTCAAACCATCAAGCTGCTTATGGATCAGGAGTTCCAAACCTCCAATAAGATCCGTTTGCCTTCAGCACCTGAGGCCCTTTAGAAGCCCTGCTTGCCTCCTGCACCCTCTTGAATCCTGGACTTGTGCCTAATTCATTTAAACCAATCTCCAGCAGCCCACAGCTTATGTGAGCCCTTCAGCTGCTGTGCCCCTCGCTGGTCCACTGCCATGGTCACTGTCCTGTAGGGTTATCTCATATGCTTTTCCTGCAAGTGGGGGTGTGGGAGGAGGGTGTTCTTCCAGATTCTGGTGCCCTGTACCAGTCTGCCACTCCCCTCAAATTTGAACCCCCTTCATGATACACTGCCTAGCACAAGCACTGCCTTCTTGCACACATGGTTGCAGGATTTTAAAAAGAAACACCACTGGCTTGTTTAAAAGTCCTTTGAAGCCATCAATTTTAGGTCTGGTCAGTAAAACCCTGCAGAGCAGAGCAGCATTGAACCTAGGATGATTGCAACTGGATTTTATGTTTCAATACAGCACTGGAATTGAAAATAAAATATAATGGAGTATTAAACGAAAACTTACTGGTTCAAATTTGATGATTATTATTTGAGTAATGGGAGTGGTAAGATAATATGAAATCCCATCTGCGCATATGCAGCCAATCTTTGAATCTTGAAAAAGATGATCTCTGGAATAATTCTGTCAAAAGAGCATTTTATTGTGAGGCATACATGCAACACTAGAAACTACCTTATCAACATTCAAATTAATTATGGGAGGGCTCCATTATTTTTTGTAATGCTCATTGGTTCGCTAATATGAGATTTCAAAACTCAGTGGTCTCTTTTTCACAAGGTCTGAAAGACCAGAGTGTAGATCAATGGACCTCCAGGAAGAGGCACAATTCATTTGGCAACCTGTAAAATTGCTGCAGTGAGATTTTTCCCCTCCATCCTCAGAGGTTTATTATAAAACCTGTTAAATGTTCTTTTGTTCGACCATCCTGCCTGATGGATGAAATCCAAAATGGGGACTTCCGCTCTACTAGCAGTAGACATAGCTGCCGCTCTGGTTGATTGAGTCCAAAACCGAGTAGTATCCACACCGACCAACCTCGTGGTCCTCTTTAGCGACCTGGTCAAGGTCTGAGAGGATCCCTGCTGATGTGGTTTCCTGTAACATACAAGCAAGAATCTCTCTTTCCCTTTGATATCCTGAGTACATTCAATATATTGTCTCAAATACCACACCACACATAATCTTTCATCCTCTTGATAAGTGTACAATCTAAACTGTTTCCACACCACCAGGTTTATTATGTTTCAACAAGTCATGAACATGAAATTCAACAACATAATTTTCCCAAATGATATAGTCCAAGTGTAAACAAGTTAAGGTCTGTATTCTTTAGGCTGAAGTCAAGGCCACGAGCGTGACCAATTTCCAAGGTAAGTCACGTAAGTCCAAAGTGTACGCTGGCAACAAATGTCATAGCAAATCCAACTCAACTTTAATATCCCAGATGGCGTGATAACGTGGCATAGGCGGATGTAAGTGAAATACTCCCCTTATGAATTTTGAAATCAGGGGATGATTCCCAACAGTGTTCAGTGTCTCGTAGAGTCAAGAAAGCCGCCAAAGCACTCTTGGACATATCGATAGTACTATAACTGGCTAAGTGAACATAAAACAATTCAGTGAGGAAAAGCAAAACATCTGAAACTGAAATGTAATTAACATTTAAACTCTCATTAAAACAAAACAGTTGCCATTTATTAACATAAGTGGCGTATTGTTTCTGAGTTGACTTTCTCCATGAAGCACAAATAATGTCCACCGTTATAAGCTGCAATCCTTTTACACCAAACTTTTCATGCCAATCCTGTGACATAAGAGATCAAGATGAGTGAGAGGATGGGGAAAGAGAGATACTGATTGGACTAGCAGTTCCTTGCTCCTTCTCAACAGTAAAGGCCATTCGAGCAGCATCCAATTTAGCATTGGGAACCAGGTTTGGGAAAGCCAATTTGGCACCACCAGGAGTCCAGTGGCCCCATCCTCCTGAACATGGAGCAGGCATTTAGCTACTAATGAGAAGGGGGGGGGGGGGAAAGCATAGAAATTCAGTTCTTCCCAATCAATCGTAAAAGTGTCTATGGCTTCTGCATGGGGATCTGGCAACCAGGATATGTATCTTGGTACTCGGGCATTTAAACGAGATACAAATAGATCGATTTCTGGCAACCCAAAATTCTGTACTATCAGATTAAAATCTTTCCCCCCAACATCCTTTCTGTTCTATCATTGAACTTTCTAGACATCAAATCCTCCTGATTGTTCAGACCCCCTAGCAAATACGCAGCTGTAATTAAGATATTCCTTTCGATGCACCAGCTCTATGTCTATATTGCGAGCTAGACACATGATGGGGATTTCAAACCTTCCATTTAATTCAGGTATGCTACTGCTGAGGTGTCGTCTAACCTCATCAACATGTGTATACCCCTTTTCTCTGCACAGAATTATTTCAGTGCCAACTGAGCTGCCAACATTTCTAGGAAGTTAATGCCAGATGCTAATTCCAGTCTAATCTCTTGAATGGTCCATCTACCACTGCCAGAGGTAAAGTTTGTGATGCCCCATCCTTCACTACTAGCATCTGATTGGATTTCCATATCAAACTTTCTAATTTCTATCAGGGCATAAGCATGAGATGCATTTATCGTCCACCAGGCAAGGTCTACTCTAGCCTCTTGTGATAAGCTCATAGGTCTATCAAAATGACCCCTGGCAGCCTTAAAGACTTTTTCTTTATCTCTTTCCAGGAATCTATATTTTAGTGAACCGCACTGAATGGCTGGGAAAGCAGCCACTAATTTCCCAATCACTTTTGCTACTTTACATATAGAGGGGCATGATTCTGCAATCAAAGCACAACACGCCTGAAGTACTTCCACCTTTTTATCTTCTGGCAGGGTTATTCTCATAGATTCCGTATTTAAGAGAAACCCGAGGAATTTAATTTTTCTGGTTTGGCTGAGGACTGATTTTTCTGGGTGTATAATAAATCCCAGTTCCTGCAACAGTGCCGTAGTGGCATTCACTACGCTCTGTGTTTTGCTATGGACCTGCCAATCACGATGGTGTCATCCAAGTAACCCATCACCATATGTCCCTCCTTTCTGAGCCAGGAGAAAACTGGCTTCAGCAATTTTGTAAATATTCTGGGTGCTGAACTAAGTCCATTAGGTAGTGTCTTATATTGCCACAATTCGTCCTTCCAAATAAACATCAGGTACTTTCTTGAGAGTGGTGGGGGGGGAGGGATGGTGAATAGATACTGCATAATAAACATCTTGTAAATTGAGAGATGCCATAAAATAACCCTTATGTAATAAAGGCATATCAGAGTGAATCATGTCCATTTTAAAATGTTGGTATAAGACATACTCATTTAGGTCAGATAAATCTAAGATCACTCTCGTTCCCCACTTCTCTTAGGTCTTGTGAATATGTTTGATATGAACTCATTTTCTTCACAGCAGCATTCCATTACATTTTTTTAATGTTCTAATGCCATAATCTCTTTATGTGTAGCTTCCAAGAGCTAGGTGCTGCATATATAATTGTATAATCCTTTACTCCTAACTGGAGGGAATTTCTGTGGGTCAAACTCATTTTGATACCCAGACACTGTATGCTGTACATTAGCATCAGTAATAAGATTACATCATTAGCTAAAGAACATTGTTAATCGACCGCCCACAATCTTATCATCATAATTAGAAAATGCACTCAGCTGTCTATAGGTGGTGCTCATTTTTTCAGCATGCGTGGCTGTGCAATCTGGCTCGACCTCTGCGAAGAGGTTTGGGTGGGAAAATTCTGCTGCAGCTGTCTCCACAGAGAGCGTTGCCCTAAAAAATGCCTGTGTGGTGGTGCCGCCTGAGAGGGATATCCTCTCTTAAAGCCCCCCATGTACCTGCGAAAGGGATGAAACGCTCTTGCCTGTACTCTCGAACCTCTAACCACTCCAGCCTCTGCCTTCTGCTGCTCATTCAGGTCCTTCACCTGTTTACTCAGATCATCACCAAAGAGAAATTTAGTGACAGGTTTAACGGGTTTACATAAATGAGCATACCAAGCATTTAGATCAGGTTTTATCAGCCTGAGGAAGGCATTCAGTTCGTAATTGGCATGGGAGAGCAACCGCAGCGTATCTTGTTGTGCCTCTGTTATATCTGATGACAGTGTCTGAGCAAACACAGTGATACCTTTAACCAGAGAACCCTGTAATCTTTGCAGCTTCATGTCCTTGGCTCTTGTGGGAACGTTCAAATTGCTCCAAATTGCGAATTGCGGGGTTGACTTTTGGTACATCCAGCTGAGGGCAATTGGCTGGGCAGGGGTATTTTTTAATTGTCTTCTAGTACCATCTCTTTGAAGATGCTAGATACCCAGATAAGATATTGACCCCGTAATTTCTTAATCGAGGGGTTGCCCAAAGCCCCTCAGTGCTGCAAATTTTGCTGAGATTGATGGAACTTTTCTCTCATCCCGACCAATGGAAGTAGTGTATTGGAGGTTAGGGGACTTGATTTCCACGTCAGGCCCCTTGGGCTCTACCTCGTCCCATTCATATTGGAAATAAGATTCCTCCCCCTGCTTAGAAGGCGCTTGTGGTTTACTCACGATTGCTGATATGCCTTCCAACTTGTTCAGTCTTAGCAAGATCTCCTCATTGGTCGCAGGCTCTGCACTCCGGCAGGCTTTTGTGTCGGACCCCAATCAAGCAGGTACTCATGGATCAGAGACACTTGCGTTGCCTTTTCTCAGGTTTTTTGTGCAGCTGGAGGTCATCCTCGCTCATCGAGCGGACAGATTAACTACGCCTGACGAGCGGGTTGTAGAGTGGCCAGGCCTTGTCTTATTAAGTGAAGGCACCTCTTCTTCACTGCCACTAGAACTGAAGAGACATGCCCTCAATGAGCTTGCATCCTGAGGTGGCATTTTGGCCAGACACGTCGGACCCCAACTTCAGCTAAGCTAGGTCAATGCAGCCAGACTTGAGCCCCACACTCCATGAGGGTAGGCCACTGTCACCTGATCCCAACCCCAATGGAGGTAGAACGGCTTGCCTTGACCCAACCCCGAATGGAGGTAATTAGGCATTGCTGCTTCTCAGCAGGTTGACCACTCTCCAGCATGCCCATTGGTTCTTTGGTGCTTTAGTTGCACTGTAGGAGCTCTTCGCTGCACTCATCCCCCACCTCAGGGCCCGGAAGCCTCCCACCAGCTGCCCTGGATCATTTTTTGTTCACCTCCTTTGAGGGAGTGCCTTCCTGGGGTTCGTGCTCACCCTCCATACTTTGGTTGGATCATCTTAAACAGGATTTACTGTCTTTTTCCGACCTTTTGTCAGTACTCAAAATGGCACCCGTGCTGCAAGTCAAACAGGTGAATTGGCTGCACATGTGCAGATGGGATCTCATATTAGTGAACCAAAGAGCATTAAAAAATTAATCTAGACAAAGTCATTATCAAATCTCCCAGCATGCAAGTCAGAACTGTACAGAACATTTTTTTTTAAATGAATTCGGAAACCTTAATGTACCACAGCAGAATGAGTACTAATATTACAACTGATGGGAATTCATGATCAGTGGAAATTGTTGCCTGTTTTGTGCCGACACAACTCTTGTAAATTAGAACAAAATGTATCCACAATTTATGGATAATTTTGATGCATGTGATGACAAGAGTAACTCTAACTGGATCCCTTCCTACATTCTATTTTAATTCTGAACTGGGTAGAATCCAAGTTCAATCATCCCAAATTAAAATTAAAGGGCTTATGTTAGTCATTTCTACTTTGATTTAAACTATTAAACGTCCTGTTTAACTTTTGCTTTCAATATCAACACACGACTGAAATGTTCCTATATGGGAAGAAATATTAAATTTTTACATTTGTTACATACTTTGAAGCGACATCACTACATGATGCACTGGTTTAGGAAACAAGTTACTTTTACAGCAGCTTCCATCTCAATATGGAAGATAAAAATGCTCAGTATTTTTAAGCTTCAGAGTAGAAATTAGATGTGGAACTATATTATATTTATTTTGCATTCATATATTATTTTCCATATATTATATGATATCTTTAGAAAATTATGTAGAATAGTTCATAGTTACATATGTTCTTCTGTCAAGAAATACAAAATGTGCATCCTGACATATTTAAGTTGTACTTGTAGTTAGCACAGACAAATGTCAAAGATGGATTTTACCCTTTGTTGTGTGACAGATCAGAGACTCATTGTAGGATTCCATTCCCGTAATGTGGTGAGTAGATCTGTACACATTACTCCAAATATAGCCTAACCAGTTTCATACAGCTGCATCACAACTTCCCAACTTTTAATCTCAGTGCCCCAACTGATGAACACAAGCATGCCATGCATAGATCACATCAATGAATATCAGTATTTTTTTTTGTTATGGAACACCAAAATTAGTGGTTAACATATGAAGAAGTTGCCATAAGATGAAATTATTGACTGATATTTAGTGAGGAAGTACCAGAACTTCTGAATTGAACTGTCAGGATTTCCATGTATTGAAAGCTATAATTCATAAAAACACAAGAACCCCTTAAGTCCCAGAAGTATCTGCCAGCAGTTTTCCAGACATGACGATTGCCTGAATCATTTACCTGAACAGATTCCACACTGTGAGAGCTGTTCCAGTAAAAGCTTCACTGCAAGGAATGATGTCAATCAGTTTAATTAATATTTTTTATTAAATTGTTGTTTAATTAATTTGTTTTAAATTAAAGTATATATTTTTTTCTGTTTTTAATGTTAGTAATAAAAAAATGATAATGAGAGTTCAATGTCATACTCAATTACACTGAAATTCTATTTTCCGCAGTTACCTGACTACGTAAAATCTATGAAAAATAAGTATGGTTTAAATTATCGCTTGATAATAAATAAAGGTTAGCAGCTAGTTAGATTCATATATTAAAAATCAATTAAACAATTGAATGAACGACCACCATATAAGGTCAATAAAATACTACACTTCAAAGCCAGGGCCAGATACCCTAAGCAGAGCCCAACAATGGTTCCCCTGGACCCTTCCATTGTCTAACTGACAAGACATAAAGACTCAATAATTGTTGAAGGTGAAATAATAGATTAAAAGATCAGTTTTCATCCAGGCCAGACCCAACAACTATATTAAATATAACCCGTATATATTTTTTCATTTATTGTGGGGGAGGGGTGGGGGTGCGCTTTCTGTGGGGCCCTAGTTCAGCTGCACTGAAAATTTCTCTGGAAGTAAATATGGCACTTGATAAAAGTCTGTGGTGCCTTTGGTGCCCTAAACATGAGATTATTCTGCTTAATGGTTAATCCAAGCCTGCTCAAAGCACTATTGTATTTGGAAATGTAGTGGTTTGAATGAACTACAGGAAAAACTGAAAATCTGTGCCCTCTTACCCATCCTCTCTCCCTCCTGCCCATCACCCTTCCCCTCCCCCCAATTTTTCTGGCATCACTCTACCCAATTTAGAGTCTCTGGAGAATACAAGTGAATACTTAAGGGAAAGGTAACAATACCAGAGGGACATAAGGAATTGCTATTTCATATATCTTCTTCTTCTCTTCTTTGGCTTGGCTTCGCGGACGAAGATTTATGGAGGGGGTAAAAGTCCACGTCAGCTGCAGGCTCGTTTGTGGCTGACAAGTCCGATGCGGGACAGGCAGACACGGTTGCAGCGGCTGCAGGGGAAAATTGGTTGGTTGGGGTTGGGTGTTGGGTTTTTCCTCCTTTGCCTTTTGTCAGTGAGGTGGGCTCTGTGGTCTTCTTCAAAGGAGGTTGCTGCCCGCCAAACTGTGAGGCGCCAAGATGCACGGTTTGAGGCGATATCAGCCCACTGGCGGTGGTCAATGTGGCAGGCACCAAGAGATTTCTTTAGGCAGTCCTTGTACCTTTTCTTTGGTGTACCTCTGTCACGGTGGCCAGTGGAGAGCTCGCCATATAACACGATCTTGGGAAGGCGATGGTCCTCCATTCTGGAGACGTGACCCATCCAGCGCAGCTGGATCTTCAGCAGCGTGGACTCGATGCTGTCGACCTCTGCCATCTCGAGTACTTCGACGTTAGGGATGAAAGCGCTCCAATTGATGTTGAGGATGGAGCGGAGACAACGCTGGTGGAAGCGTTCTAGGAGCCGTAGGTGATGCTGGTAGAGGACCCATGATTCAGAGCCGAACAGGAGTGTGGGTATGACAACGGCTCTGTATACGCTTATCCATATAACAATTACAGTACACTAACCCCCAACTCTGTGGAATTAGGCCTTCAACCCAACGGTTTCCCACTCCATCACACAAATCACACATCACCCATAGTTAAAGGAAGAGGAGTGTCTGTTTTGTGGTTAACTCTTCGTGATGCTCAGATGTGACAATACTGACCCAGTACTGCTCCTGTCAATTGGTGTATCTGCTGCTGAATTACTGATCCTTCTACACACCACCCCTCTTCCCACTACTTCCCCTTGCCCCCCCCCCACAAGGAAAATCATCTCTGTTGTGCTGTCTGCAGGCTCTATCCCTCCACAGGCAGATGAAAAGGTAGCTTTTGGAGGTCTTACACATCATGATCAACAAACATAATGTATCTTCTCTGTCATCAGTGAAGATAGAACAGATTGCTATTTTTGCTGACAAATGTAAGTAATTTTCTGGCATTTTCAATATATTTCTGAAATTGTATTCTGATGTGGCATCAGATTTTCATGTTAAGACCTCAGGTGTGGCTTGGTGGACTGTATTCTCAATTCTGTTGGTAGAAGGCTGTGTGTTGAAATTCCACTCTAGCAACTTGTGCACAGTCATTCTTTGATGTTTTAGTGTGGATATGATTGGTGTGTTGCTTTGAGAGACTTTAAGCCAGTATCCCATCTTCTCTCCCTAATGGATGTGAGAATTCTATGGTTGTTATTTTTTGGGTGGCATGGCAAAGGCATTTGTCTTTGTCTCTCTGCTCACACTGATCTAGGCTTGATCATTTTACATGAGATTCAATTCAGATTCGGTGGCTTCACAGTGAGGTAAGTCCAGGCAGTGGCTGACAAGCAAAGGATTATCTTTATTGTATGCTCAGAAAAATTGTAATGTGGAAGACACAAAGCAACACTTGATACTAAAACTATATAGGCCATCACATTGGGTACAGCAATCTCCGATACCAGTGGCCTCTATCTCTATCTCTATATTTCTATCTCTATATTTCTATCTCTATATTTCTAACTCTCTATTACATACACAGGTTCAGTAATGAGCACACTCTTACAAGACAGGGACTTCAACTCCCCATTCCCTGTACAACTGGGTGCAGCTCAATGCTAAGTATTCCCACACAATACTACAGTCCTGCTCCAAATGTAGTGCATACCTTACCAATGACTCCCCCAGCGATGTCCACAGTTCGCAATCTGGCGTAGAGCGGCATTCATGGTCAGGACCAAGAAACAAAGAGAATGTGCTGCTGCATGTAGTAAGTTTTTAAAGGTTTCAGATTTCAGATTAATTGTCAGTGTACATACATGACATCACATGCAATCCTGAGATTCTTTTTCTTTCTGCAGGTGAGACAGAATTAACACTTATCGGTAGTGCAAGAAAACATTGTACATAGTGTATACGTGTATACAAATAAAGAACTAATAAGCGTTATTAAATGAGGCCCTGTTTGAGTTTGTCATTGAGGAGTCTGATGGTGGAGGGGTAGCATCTGTTCCTGAACCTGATGGTGTGAGTCTTGTGGCACCTAGTCCTCTTTCCTGATGGCAGCAGAGAGAACAGGGTGTGCACTGGGTGGTGCAGTTCCTTGATGATTGCTGCTGGTCTCCAATGGCAGCATTCCCTGCAGATGTTCTCGATAATGGGGAAGGTTTTGCCTGTGATGTTCTAGGCTGTGGGCACTACCTTTTGGAGGACTTTCTGCTCAGGGATCTTGGTATCTCCATACTAGACCATGATGCAGCTGGTCAGCACACCTTCCACCACTCATCTGTAGAAATTTGCCAAACCTTCACAAACTCCTGAAGAAGTAGAGAAGTTGACATGCTTTCTTCATGATGCCATTAGTGTGTTGACCAGAGTTTAAAGTGCAGTAAGATGGGGAGTCTGGAACCTTGTAATAAATAAGTAATTTAAAGAGGCCAATGATCAGGTATGTACTAATGGGAATCTTCTCTGGATATTTTTGCTTCCTTCCAGTGGTAAAAAAAAAATCAATGGGGAGATGATGCACATGTCTGAGAGAGAATATGTTGCTGGCATACAGGGGAAGAAGGGAAGTGAGAGTGGGACTAAAGTAATTGTTCCCATGGCAGCCCAATTGGACACTTTCTTCCAAGTCCAAATATATATGAGATTGTTCATGAAGATTTCTGTAAGTTTTGAAATATACCTCCAGTGTGATTCTGTGGGTATGAAACATGATTTCCATTTATTTCTATATAAAATAAGCATAACGACTTAAAATAAAAATGTTGTTATGTTGCGGTGTGAGCAGTGGAAGAAACACAGCCACCACATTGAGGGTCATTAACGACTGTTTTTATTCAAATTCAGCATGCCCCTTTAAGGGCAGCATGAGCTCAGACGTCAAAATCACTGCCCAGGGTGTACGCTGGAAGGGATGCTGGAGTCAGAGAGAAACCTCTGATGACGCCTTTTCTCCATGGCTGTCCCACCACGTGGCGATACAAGTGGGGCCGGTTCACCATGAGGATGTGCACCGCCACAGTTTCATGAAATAAATAATTCAGTTAAATTTGAAACAAAATAGGTTGAAATTTAGGTTCATGTCTAAGTTTTAATTAGATAATAAAAGTGGGGAAAAAACAACATTGAGAATGCCTGTTTTCTCGATCTACTGGCAATCATTGGATTAACTTAACTAATCATGCAGTTGTATTTACCCAGGTCCACGATTGTCAAGGGGTAGGTATTTTATACTTTGGCTAATGATAAACTTTATAAAAATGAACAGGAAACAGCTGCCATGAGTTTAAAAATTATGTGGAAAACAGATCCCTGCTGAGTTTAAAAGCAGCACAAAAAAAACCAAGAGCCCCATTGAATAAAAGGAGCAGGTAAAGCAATGTCCCAGTGAGTTTAATGAGCATTAGGTTTAAACAAAATCCTTGAGCATCCATGAAAGTTTTCACTGCATATTAACCAGCAGGTAATCTGATAGCAACAGTAATAATTTACGAGCATTCTTTCTGTTAGTTGACTTAATTTAATAAATACAAATACGGATGGACACCTCAGGTCCAAGGAATGCATACCCTATGCCATCAAGAAACTTCAGAAAACTTCTCACAATGCAGTTTCAAAAATGAAGTAAATTATGATGTAATTTGATAATGTCCTCTGGATTCAGAATATTGAAGAATGCACACCAATGCCTATAGTTTCTGAGGAGGTTTGGCATGTCATCGAATACACTATCAAACCTTTGCAGGTGTACTGTGGAAAGTATGCTGTCTTGTTGAATCACGGCCTGGTTTGATAATTTTGTGCCTCGAAGCCCCAAGAAGGCTACAGAAAGAGGCAAACATTGGCAAATTTATCAAAGGCTCTGACCTCCCAACCAGTGAAGACATCCATTTGAGAAAATGCCTCCAGAAGGCAACCTCCATCACACTGGCTAGAGCCTCTTCTCACTGCTACTTTTGGAAGAAGATTCATAAGCCTGAAGAATAACACTTGTTGTTTGAAAAACAATTTCTTTTAACAGTTATCAGACATTTAAACTCCCCTTACTTCCCTAATCATAAACTACACCAGTACCACAAAAAAGCCTGTCTGGCACTCATTCTTATAATCCAGATATACAGCAAAGAAACAGGCTATTTTAGCCCACAAATCTGTGCTGCCCAATTTACACCCAATTAACCTACACCCGTGGAAGGTTTTAAACAGTGAAAGTAAACTGGAGCCTCATGCAGACATTGAGAAAACATACAAACTCATTACAGACAGCACAGGATTCAAACAACAATCCTGATTGCTGGCGCTGTAAGGGTGTTGCGCTGACCACTACACCAACTGTGCCACCCTCTTGCTCTATGATAAACGTGAATATTTATTTCCTTTTATCTGTTGCATCTATTATCTCTCTTTATTAATTTAATTTAACGTGTTCTTTTGTAATTTTTATGAAGTTCCTGTTTTGCAGCAGGAAGCAATCATTTTAGTACATATGTAGTGTGCACGGTATATATGACATTAAATTACTTATCTTCATCTTCTCTATTGTTCATACCTGAGTCTGAGTGCTTTATGGATTGTACATTTCAAATGATGAGAGTGGGTGACGATCTGGACCAACAAACTGAGAAAAAGCAGTTCGTTTGTGAAACTTACTCTCCAGCCATTATTCAATTGTGAACACAATTGGGGGTGCGGTGTTTCCCCTGCAGAGCACACCAAAGATCAAGATAATAACATAATGGGAGTCCGACTCTCCAAAGAGAGAGGAGAAAGATCAAGAGAACAAACTTTTTTGGGATTCTGTAGGAATTTCTGCAATGTCACGGCTAATTCTAGTTAGTTCGATTGACTTGCTGATGCTGTGGTTAAATATATCACTGCACAGCTGCAGAAACAGGTGGAAGGGCAGAGGCCAGCCAGGCATCAGGGTCTATATCTGTGTTCATGAAATGGGCAGAAAAAAGCCATGTAATCCTGCAAGAAGATTTCAAAGAGTAAGGAAAGATTATGGAGCAGAGTCTCCAAATAAGTGATCTCTACTCTATATGCCTGGAGAATAGGGGGAAAGAAGAGTTTATTGTGTTTTTACCCTTCCACTGACATTTGCCTATCACCTATCAACCTGTGCTTCTCCTCACCTTTCTCCTCCTCCTCCCCCCATACCTTCTTGTTTGGATGTTGCCTGATCTTTAGCATTCCCGATAAAGGGCTCAGGCCCAAAATGTCCACTGCCCGTTACTATCAATGGATGCCACATGACAACACTTTTATGTATTATTACAGATAATTATGTGACAGAGAGGTGATAGAAGAGAGAGACTTTTAATTCCTGCAGTGATTGGTCCAAATCTGCAGGAGGTGGGAAGTAAACGATTGGCTTGAATCTCAACAAAGGTGTGACCAGTGTGTTCATGGAAGGTATACAGGCATTGTGTGGGGAGATTTAAACACATTTCGAAAGAAGCTTGACATGAATGAATAAAAAGGAGAATAAAAAAAAATAAAAAGTATTGTGAGAGAAAGGTAGCATCCAAATAAGAAATAGATCTTTCTTAGGTGAGACTAGATGCAAGTGCATTGAACCTAATGAAAGAGATGAGATACCTTGATGGGATTACAGTGCAATTTACCTTAATATGATTCCAGAGCTGTGGTTAGAGAAGAATGAGAAAGGGAAGAATGGACTGGAGTGCCAGTGTTGTTTAAGGGGGATGTTTCAGTACTGGAGAGAGAGAATATCCTGGAATAATCAAGGACAGAATCTATCTGTTCAGAATTAAGTAAAAATAGAACTGCGCTTATACTACAGGGACTGTACTGTAGGTCATTAACAAATGTGAAGGATATTAAGGAGATAATTTTCAGGGAAATCGCTGAAAAAAGAATAAGGGAGATTTCAGTGATCCAAATATAGACAGTGATGTGAACTTGCTGAAAAGGATGTGGGAGAGATTTACCAAAATGTTTCCAAAGAGGAAAAAAAACAATTATGTGGATATAACACTGAAATTGGGGTTACTCTCCTTTGAAGAGATCTTCTATTAAATTTGGTACATTATGGGTCAAAGGGTGTGCTTCTATGTTGTATGTTATATGTTCTATCTAGGACAACTTGGTTACTGTAGAGCGCGGAACAGTTAACATAAAGGATGGTATGATTAGCGGATTGATTAACACAACACCATTAAAGTGCTAGCAACTGGGACCAGGGTTTGAATCCCATGCTGTCTGTAAGGAGTTTCCATGTGACTACATGGGTTTCCTCCCACCTTTCAAAATGTTCTGGGGGGTTGTCAGTCAACTGGGTCTAATTAGGCGGCATGGGGCTCATGGTCCGAAAATGTCTGTTACCGTGGTATATGTCTAATTTTTGTTTTTTCAATTTAATATGGGCTTAGGAAGTTAATTGGTCATATGGATATATTTGAGCAGCACAGGGCTAATGAGCCAGAAAGGCCTGTTACATGCTGCATCTTGAAATTATAAAATCATTTTAAAATCATGAAGGATGTAGGAAGAGTAGATGGAGGGAAATCCTATGGTGGAGTAGTCAAGAACAGGATGTATATAACAAAGCTGATTGATACATAAATAAAATGTGACAGGAGAATTTTTTTCACAGAATGTTTGTTTAGGTATGGAATGCACTGCTAGGGGGAGATTCAATTGTGGCGTTCATAAAGCATCCGGCTAACAATACAAAAGGTAAAACTATGCAGGGGTCATGGTGAAGGTGGGGAAAATAGGATTAACTGGCTGGACATAGAGTTATAAACTCATAGAACACAGAACTGACCAAACTGGCATTTTGAATCATGTTTTCCTGCATTATGCCAGATCTTTCCAAACCCTTCCTGTCCATTTTCGGTCCAAATGCTTTTGAACATGAAAATTGTACCTGCCTTTATAGTTACTTCTGGCAGCTTGATGTAGATACTGACTATTCTCAGGGACAAAATAAAATGCCCATCAGATCCCTCTTAAATCTTTCCCATCTCATTTTATACCATCTTGGTCTAGAATTAAAATCAGAATTTATTGTCCTGAACAAGGCATGAAATTTAGTGTTTTGCAGCAGCATCTTAGTGCAAACAAACATATTATAAATAATCTCTCAACAATACATTTTTTTAAAATAGTAGTGCTCGAAAGGTAAGGCAGTGTCTTTGGTTCGTTGATTATTCAGGAATCTGATGGCTGCAGGGAAGATGTGCCGCTGAGTACTCATCTTTGTACCTTTTCCCAGATGGTAACAGAGTGAAGAGAGAACATGGCCTGGGTGGTGGGGGTTGTTGAGGATAAAGGCTGCTTTTTTAAGACACGGCTTCATCTAGATGTCCTCAATGGAGTGAAGTCTGGAGTCTATGATGTCAAGTTAACAATCCTCTGCAGTATTTTCTTGTCCTGAGATTTGGCGTCTCCATATCAGACAATGATGCAACCAGCCAGAATCATCTCCACAGTACACCTATAGAAGTTTACGAGAGTTTTTAGTGACATACCGAATCTCCTCAAACACCTCACAATGTATAGCCGCTGGTGAATCTTCTTCATGATTGTATCAACACAGAGGCTCCAGGACAGATCCTTGGAGATGTTGCACCCAGGAATTTGAATTTTTTGACCTTCTCCACTATTAAGCCCTCGATGTGGATTGGGATGTGTTCCCCTGACTTCTATCTGAAGTCCACAATCATCTCTTTTGTTTTGCTAATATTGAGTGCATGATTGTTGGTGTGACACCACTCAAAGAGTTAATTTATCTCCCTCCTGTACACTTCCTCATTGCCATTTGTGATTCCACTGACAACTGTGGTGTCATTGGTATATTGGTAGATAGCATTGGAATTGTACATGGCCACACAGTCATGAGTGAATAATGAGGAGAGCAATGGGCTAAGCCCACATCCTTGGGGTGCTCCTGTGTTAATAATAAGTGAGAAGGAGACATTGTTTCCAATCCGTACTGACTATGACTTTCTGATGAGTAAGTTGAGGATCTAGTTGCAGAGAGTGGTGCAGATGCTCAGAGTTTGTAGCTTCTTGACCAGCATTGAGGGAATAATGGTATTGAAGGCAGTCAATGAAGAGTAGCCATATCTACCCTGAAAAAAAGACTTTAGGTCTTCACTTTATCCATGGCCCTCACAATTTTAACAGCCCTCTATGAGGTCACCTCTCAGTCACCAAGAATCCAAGGAAAATGTCCTGACCTATCCAGAATCTCGTTATGACACAAATCCTTCAGTCATAGTAAAAATGTGGCCTTGCCAATGTCTTGTGCAGCTATAGCATGATGTCTCAACTCTTGTACTTACTGCCCTGACCTATGAAAGCAAATATATCAAATGGCTTCTTCAATACTGTCTACTGATATTGACAGTTTCAAGAAACTATGGACCAGTATCACAAGGTCCCTTTGTCCTTACACATTCCCCAGGACCCTTTCATTTATCAATATCCAACAATCAGACTTAACTAAATTAAACTCTGTCTGCCATTTCTCTGCCCTCAGTTTTTTCAAGATCTTAAAAAAGAGTTTCACAAAAGACAAGCATGGTTAGTGTAGTGGTTAGCACAAAGCTATTACAGCACCAGCCACACCGGTACAAGTCCAGTGCTGTCTGTAAGGAGTTTGTATATTCTCCCTGTGACTGCATGGATTTTCCCCAGGTGCTCTGATTTGCTCCCACCCTTCAAAACGGATGGGGATGTAGGTTAATTCGGTGTAATTGTATGACATGGGATCATGATTCGGAAGGATCAGTTATTGTGCTTCATGTCTAATTAATTATAATTAAAACCTTCCTCATTATTCAATATATCAACAAGTTTGGTGTCATCCACAAACTTACTGCACTTGCCACCTACATTCCCATCCAGATCATTAAAATAAATGACAAACAAGATTAAACCCGACTCTAATCTCTGTGGTAATCACTGCTACAGATTTTCAGTGTGAAAAACAATTCTAGCCACCACGTTCTGCCTTCTACCACCAAATTAATTTTGTATCCAATTGGCAGACTCACACCAAATCCAATGATATTGAACCTTTCCAGCTATCTTACCACATGACCCTTGTTAAAGGCCATTCTAAAGTTCACGTAGATAATGTCCATCACCCTACCTTCAATTTCTCGGTCACAGAAGACAATCATATTTGTGAGGCATGATTTCCATTGTACAAAACCATACTGAAAATCTCTAATCAGCATTTGGCTTTCCAATGTCAATACATTTTGGCTTTCAGAATCCCATCCAATGACTTTCCTATCACTCCCCTTAAGATCACTTGTCTGCAGTTATCAGGCTATTCTTTGCAGCCTTTCTGAAATAAAGGCAAAACATTTGTCATCCTCCAGTCTTTCAGCACTTCACCCTTGCCTAATAATATGCCAGCAAGTTTGAAATCTCCATGCAGAGTGAGTGTGTGTGTGTGTAAAATTCACAAGCAATATCCCAATTTCATTCTAATATTGCAGTCCTCATTGAATGTGGCAGCAGAGCATGAAGTTACAGCAGTTCTCTAGTACTTAGGCTGAAGAAAACACAGAGCAAATTCTCCTCTATTGACTGGAAAGGATTAGATAAGTATTCATCTTAGATGTTTTTAATTATTTGAGATTTAAAAAAATGTTTTAAATTTTTCAAAATTATTTGGTGTGTTTTAAATTTACTTTTTAATGTCTTAATTTCTCAAATGTTTTTATAGTTTAAGATCTTGAATTGTCTTTGCATGTGGATAGAAGATTTCCTCTTGTGATAAAATCTAGACATGGGAGTCATTGTTTAAAAACAAGTGGCAAATCATTTAAAACAGAGATGAGGCCATTTCTTTCTCTGAGAGGGTCACAGATATTTGCAACTCTCTTGCTCATAGGATAGTGGAAGCAGACTTTACTAAAGGCAGACTTAGACCATTGATAAGGACAGGGGTTTAAACTTATTATGAGCAGGGCTGGTGCCAGACTCTTTTGCGCCCTACTAAAGGCTGAGTGCGGGGGGAGAGGAGGGATGGGTTGCTAAGTGGGGGATGTAATTCCTGATGTGACTTTCAACGTGCCACTCCCTCCCTCTGCCATACCAGACTAACACATGTGCTTACAGCAAGCTAGTCATTCATGACACAGAGGTGCCAGAGCTGTTGGAATCTCTCTTCAGCAGCGCCCTCTAAGATCTGCACCCTAGGCAGCTGCCTAGTTGGCCAAATGGTAGCGCTGGCCCTGACCATGAGTGATGGGAATATGAGTTAAAGCAACCATCTCAACCTTTGTGTTTTAAGCTATGGCCACCTTAGGCTCAAAGTTTATTGGCCCCCTTCCCTGTGAAGCAGTTATTTAATACATTTTTTTCCTGTACTTCTCTCCTTCTCCTTCCAATGACATAAAAAACATTTTTAAAAATTATGATCTCAGTCCATTGCCCCTTAAATGTGTTGTGGCCCCTGTTGAGAATGACAAAGTTAAATTGAGGACTGTAATATTAGAATGAAATTGGGCTATTGCTTGTGAATGTTACACACACACACACACACACACACTCACACACACACACACACACACACTCACACACACACACACACACACACTCACACACACTCACACACACACACACACACACTCACACACACACACACTCACACACACACACACACTCACACACACACACTCACACACACACACACACTCACACACTCACACACTCACACACACACACTCACACACACACACACTCACACACACACACTCACACACACACTCACACACACACACTCACACACACACACACTCACACACACACACACTCACACACACACACACAATTATAGAAAGTCAGGACAAGCTAGAAGATTTAAATGGCTTACTTCTGTTTCTAATGTACATTTTTGAAGTCTTTTGTGAATATTTCTGACATCCTTCAAGGGACATAACAGAGGATGGTTAAGTCTTGTTCCAACAGTTCCATAATGACCAGTGTTGAAGATATTCAATTGACAGGATTAGTGAATGGAACCCTAGATTCACTGTTGAGTTTCTTATGTTCCAACAAATTCTCTGTGGGGAATGAGGAGAGATTGCAACTAAAGAGCTGGGCAAAGGGTAGTGAACAAAAAGGTAAATGTAATGATTTTATAGGTCTGGATAAGTATAACTGGCTTTCTCTGATCACAAATTTTACGGCATAGTATTTAAGTGCAGTTTACTTCGTTATAGTGGACGTAGACAGTAGGACAAATATATAGGCATCAAAATAAGCATTTGCAGTGCCACTTAGGAGTCTACGTCAGGGAATTGGGGCCAGAGTGAGTCATCTTCACGTCAATTATTTACGTAATGCAATGGAAAGCCACCTTTTTAAATGTGCCAACAACACACACACTGGTAGCATTTGTAACCAATTTGATAGAATCTCTAAATTATTATTAATAAATAGGCAAAATATAACCAATGGATTTCAGTGCAAGTGATGGAAAGTTACTAATTTTTTATCTACAGTAGAGCAGAGAATATAAAGGAACTCAGGGAGTCAGGAAGCATTTGTTGAAAGAGGAACAAATGTAATATTTCATGTTTAAGGATCCTCCATCAGAACTGGAAAAAATAGAAAAGAAACTTTCCCCCACCCCCATGCAAAACAGCAAATTATCCCCTCTTGTGGCTAAATATCTTCTTACCTGAATGCACCCAAAGCCCATCCAAGGCGCTGATGCCAAACCTCCTTGGGAAGGGATAATCAGCAGAGCACTGGGCTCCGCCGACGCAACTGAATGCGTAGCCTCTTACAACCAACTCCCTGCTGCCTGACAGCCCCCCCACCCCGTTACCTGATCATCCACCGCCAGCCTCCCCTGCCCCACCCCATTACCTGACAGCCCCTCACCCCACTGGGGAGGGGAGGTCTGCGGGGGCCGCTGGGGCAGGGGAGGCTGGCGGTGGATGATAGGGCAGGGGCGGTCGGCAGGGACGTCAGGGGTGGCTGGTGTGGGCTGAGACAGCCCAGCTAGCCACTCCGGCACCTCACTGGGTGCTTCAGTCTTCAGGGCCGCTTTCTGCTGCTCAAAATATGGCATAGCAATGGCAGTCTTTCCTACTCATAATGCCACTCACAGCTGGAACTGATATGGGAAACACAGAGCAGTTCCACCTGTGTGGGGGATTATGGATAGGGAAGACGGCCATTGCTATGTCACATATTTATGATGGGTGACATTGTGGCATCAGTCGCCCCACCTCCATCAGATCCAGAGGGTGCTACAAGGCTCTGAATATCAATGGGATGCTGGAGCACCCTTTTTGTGCTGCTGTCTGAAATCTGAGTTCTTAGTTTTCAATCCACTCCTATTACCGCCCTCAAGGTGGAGGGTTCACCTGAAATGGCCTATAGTTGCAAGAAGCAGAAAAGTTGGTGGAGGCTAGGACAATGGCTTTTTACACAAAAATCTCACGATATTGCTGGAAGGAAGACCTGGCATTAAGCCGAATTTGGTCGTTTACACTGAACCAAATAAAGCCAGCATAATGCTGGGTCAGTGTGTCTATTTACACAGCAAGCTGGCATTCCGAGAGCAAAAGAGGCATGTGTACCACAACTATGTCAGCATCTAGTGTCACATATTACATCCCATATTTGATGGCATGATAGATTTACTTTTTTCCTAAAAAATGGCTCAAAATTATTCCTCCAGTTATAGATGCAAAATTGAAATTAGGGTGATAATGTTGAGTAATGCAACAATAATCATAATTGCTGCATGCCTCACTAGCATTACCACTAGCTATCGTAGGAGGCTGGTGGTGGGCTGTCAGGAGACCTTCCCAGTGGCCCACTGTCAGTCCCCGCACTGGTCATTATTGTGTTGAGAAAGTGTCAGGTTTGAAAGGGATGAGTCTGGACACATGGGTTGGAATCAAACATTACTTTTATTAATAAAAAACAATTAATAGAAGAACGTGGGAAAATCATAGGGGGAAATAAAACACACACATGATTTAAAAAAGAATGTGGGAAATATGCACACAATTTAATAAAACATACATGCACAATTTTAAAAAAAATACGTGGGAAAATCTACCACAAGTATTGATCTATAGTAGTGGATTCACAGTCCAATCTCACTTCTCATTCCTCCAAGTACACTGGTTACAGGCAATTTTCTTTCCACTCACACACCTTAAGTTATCCCGATGATATCGGTGGTCTGTGATTAGTATGGGATTGCTAAAGGTGGTATGTGAGTGGGAAGGGAAGGTTGAGAATCACTGCTCTAGAGCCAATTGTTACTGAAATATTTTGCTTAAGAAAAATTGTCATTGGCCCATTTCCTTTGGAGTCATGAAACCATGTGCATAACGAATCAATTAGGTACAATTAAAACAGTGATTTTCAAACCTTTTCTTTCCATTCACATACAACCTTAAGTAATCCCTTACTAATCATCATTATCTATCTATCATTGGGGGCTGGTGGAAGGCAATGGGTTGGGGTAGTGCATGGCAGTGGGCTTCAGACTGCACAAACTGAGGAAAAATCCACAGATCAGATTGGTCACAGCACAAGATGACTAGAGACACCTGGGGCAGCTGTGAGCAGGTGATTGGATCATTATGGAGGATGATCATTTATCACAATGCCTCTTCCTAACATTAATCTCCTCTCCCTTGTTACGAGCCCAGAGGACCCATAAACCCAGCAGCAATAGATATTCACCAAGACAAATGGTTACTTAAACAAAAGGTGCTTTTAATTAACTTTAAACATGAAAATAGAATCAAACTTTAACTTAACACTATTAACTTACTTAACCTAACTTAACCTTCTAATTTTAAGCGCACATGTATGTAATGTGTGTGTAAGTTAGAAAAGTTCTTTGATTCACAGTCCAATCTCACTTCTCATTCCTCCAAGTTCACTGGTTATAGGCAATTTTATACTGGGCACAAAATTTAACATTTATAAAGTTCACCAGGCTTTGGAGCTTGCAAGGTAAATGGTTACCACTCAGGAAGGTTCTTGTCGATTTTCAGAGAGAGATTTATTGTTCCAAGATATCTATAACTGATGTACTTCCATCAGTCATCTCAGTGTCTTGCTGACAAAACTTGCCCTGTCAGGATTCTCCAGATGATAACCTTTTTCTTTCAGGTCATCACAGAGTTTCTTTTTGTTTCTCTTATTCCAAGTGAAACATTAGACAGCCAGTCCTCTCCTCTTGCATGAACAACAAGAGCTTTGACCAGGCTGTCTTACAACTTCCATAAGCTTGCCAGCTTGTTCTGTTCCACTCCCAGCTGCTGTCTGCTTGCTGTAACACTGCACAAGTGATCTTTCTCTCTCTCTCTCTCTCTCTCTCTCTCTCTCTGAGAGAAAGCCTGTTTTACTCTCTCTGCTTAAAACCACATGACCTCCTTAGAACAGCAAGCTCTCTTCCAGAGGTAGCTCCGACATGCTCTTTTATCTGTTGACTTTTGTAAACAACAATCCATTAGTGAAGTCTCTTGAGCACTCTTCAAAACTTTTGCAAAAGCTCTGAGGCCTCGATATGTCTAGCATGGGGCAGAGCTCCAGTATTTTAAATAAGATCTGTTTTAAAGTGTTTGTATGTAACCTACTCTAACAAACCTTTCCCAATTTAGCTCCCAAAAAGATATGTATATACTCTTTCACACGCTTAATATCTTAAGGTCTGTCAGTGACTGCCATGAACCATTTAATAACTGACCATTCACACCCTCCTTCTTTAGATCCAGACTCATTAACCTTTGATACATACTTTTTTTCTTATTCATGAATGATCAAGCCCTGTTTTGAAAGACCAACAGCCACCCCACATCTGTCCTGTCAAAACCATGAATTATGAATTTATGAATTAAATCATCTCTCAATCTCCTCCCACCAACACATCCATGTTTCACCCACCTAATGAAATGGATAGTCTAGTAGAGGATGCATCACTATTTCACCACCAGGTCATTTCATCTACAGCTCATTTCAGACCTTGCATTTATGGGAGCATGATTAGACACCTGAGATAGGCTGAACCTCAAGTGCCTGCTGGTAAGGTATTCCCAAGTGAACTACTTGCTGTCAGTCAGATCAACTCAGCCTTTTAGCTTTGGGGTATAATTTTGGGCCTCCAGAAGAGGGTGGGACAGTGGTATTATTATTAAAAAGATTTTTTTTCCTCTTGTTCTACTTGCATATTTTGTCCATAAATACGCTATAAAAAAAATGGTACACATACACATCCTTGCCTGAGTTGTCTTGGAATGCCAATTGCCCTTTTGCACAGACAGTGTTCCGGCACTGATACTACCTCTGCTGCTAGAAAAAATCTGGAACTGGAATGACCCTCCCCCACCCCGCCCCCCCCCCCCATTCCATGTTGGTGCCTTTTACACGGAAGGAGTAGCATAAAAAACAATCTGCTAATATCCCGAAACAAAGTGCCCGTGTAAAAGACACCTCTGATAGGATAAGCCCATGATTGCCTTGATGAAATATTGTTGATAAAGTCTTCTGGTTGATGACTTAAAGAGAATTGTCAGAGGGAAAACAAAGCAACATTTAAAAACTCTGAAATCCATGTCAGAACCATGAGATATGCCCAGCAGATCAGGTAGTGCTTGCAGAAATTTAAAAAAAAACAGGATTAAGGTCAGAGATGGGAAAAATGGTATGTTCTGAAACATAGAGAGAAATCAGTTACATAAACTTGTTGAATTCAGTATTGAGTCCTGAAAATTGTGATGTACCCAGATAGAGTGATGTTTCTGAAGCTTAAAGTGGGGCCTCATTAGACTGCAGTAGAGCACAGGTGGATAGGTCAGAGTGGGAGTGGCATGGAAAAATAAAGCCTCCTCCTGTTCCTTCATTCAAAGGATGTAAGGGAGTCCTTGCCATTAGCTTGGAAGGACACTTTCCATATTTGCTCTTGCTGGCTTTTTTGCTATTTTAGTTCTATCCACATCCTTATCGCCTTCCTGAAAATTTATCACTGTAAGGTTTCAAGTTGATAAGAATGTTCCAGAAATATCCTTCCTCTTATAAGAATGTAGGAATGCTAGAGGGTTAAAAAAAAAGTTAAAAGATATTTTGCCAGAATTTATTGCAAGAATTTATTGCGATTGCAAGACCTCAGGACAAAGGCTTTTTAAAACCTTCCTGTTATGGTGAACATTTGTGAAACTTATTGTTGTTTACTGCATGGATCTTAGACATTGCTTCAGACAAAACTGTACTCAAGTTTATAGGAATATATGTCACAAGTAATTAACGATCCAAAGGCCTTTGGAAAAAAGGTTTTCACTAATGACACATCAACAGTACATGAAGAGTTGTTGTTTGCATCTAATGCTGTCATAACATATCTAATGACTGTTTCCCCAAGGTATAACCTGATTAGCTCTGGGTCAAGGTCTATGCATTCTGTCTGACGCACTACCCCAGAATTCTGGCCTGTATCTCCAGCTCTCCTGGCAGTGGGCTCTCACCCTTTGTTCTGTAGCTTGCTAGGAAAAATAGGTTCCAAAATAAGATGATAGTTAAAAAAAAATAGCCGTATCAGTCTGCACAAAAATAAGATGACAAAGGAAAATGTAAGGATATTGTTTACATGCAGTCGATTTCTTACTGGAAAACCATAACACCTTCTTTGGAAAATTGTAGAATGCAACTGTAGTGCAGGGAATTGTATTTGCAATATTCAAGCATTATTATTGGAATGACATGGATTTTTATGCATGAGTACATGAATAACACTTTTGAAATTTAAATGACTACTATTAATTCAGTTGATATTTGGTGAACTGTAGGAATCATTTACTATATTTACATGTCCAAAATTAAGCAATGCAGTGGGGTTATTGCATTTACAACCTCCTCGACAAATCTGGTTATTTACACAGGCATTCCGCAATATTTCCATAAGGTCACCTGCCATTCAGCCGGCTTTAGCCATTCACACTAAAACAAACTAAGCTGACATTTTTTTCTGAGCCAATCTGTCTTTTTTCACAACAAGTCAACATTCCACGAGAAAAAGGGGCATGGCATATAACTCAAAAGCATTGGCATCTAGTGTCACATATTACATACCATATTTGACCCACTTTTTTTCACAAACAAATGGCTCCAAAATATTCCCCTGGTCTTATATCCGAGGTTAAAATTAGAGTGATAATGATGAGTAATGCTGAAAGGATCTCTGTTGATCCCCAAATTGGTCATTGTTATGTTGAGAAAGTGTCAGGCTCAAGAAAGATAAACATGGACACAAGGGTTTGCAATCATTACTTTTATTAACACACAATTAATAGAAGACCATGGAAAAATCGTAGTGGAAATAAAACACAAATGCTCACAAATTCTCAAAAATTGTGGGAAAAAACGCGCACAATTTAAAAAAACATACATACCCAATTTATAAAAGTGCATTGGAAAATCTACTGTAAGTATTGATCTATAGCAGTGGATTTCAAACATTTTCTCTCCACTCACACACCACCAAAGGTAATCCCTCAATACTCATCACTATGTATCATTGGGAGCTAGTGGCAGGCTGTTGGAGGTGGGGGGATGGAGGGGAGCAGGGCAGTGAGCTTCAGACTGTTCAAACTAAAGATCAGCTCATGGACCTGCTTGGTCACAGCACAAAGTGACTAGAGATACTTGGGGATGGCTGAGATCAGGGCAGTAGGGCCAGTGTGGCGGCTGATCTTGTATCACAATGCCACTCCCTAACACTAATCTCCTCTCCCTTAATAACAGAAGGACTGTCAAGTGACCGTCATGAATACATTCAGTGACTGAGTATTCACACCCTCCTTTTTTAAAATTTTCTTCATGAATGATCAAGACCTGTTTTGAAAGACCAACAGTCATCCACATCTGTCCTATCAACAGCAAAAAAAAATGTATTTTTGAATTAAGTCATCTCTCGTTCTCCTCCCAGCAACACATCAATGCTTCATCCGCCTAACAAAATGACATGTCTAGTGGAGGATGCATCACTATTTCACCACCAGCTCATTTCATCTCTAGCTCATTTCGGACCTGCATTGATGAGAGCATGCATAGACATCCAAGATGGGCTAAACCCCAAGTACCTGCCTAGTGAACTACTCGCTGTCAGCCAGATCGATTCTGTCTTTTAACTTTGCTGTATAATTACAGCTCAATCAGGAAAACCTAGTGTCATATCAGCAAGGTACTGGGAATGATACCTTGCAGGGTTGGTGCTGGACAAAGCCACACTTTGCAATTGGCCTCACCCCTCTCCATAAGTGGCCCAAGCAATAGAGATCAGGCAGCAGGACATCAGAAGAGAGCGAGGAGTGAGCAGGACAGCGAGGCACTAGAAGAGAGAGAGCGGGACAGCGGTATTATTATTAAAAAGATTTTTCCTACTGTTGATACACCCTGATCAAACAGGATTTATACCTGGTAGACAGGGAGCCTGTTCTGAACATTATGTCATGTGCAAAAAAGAAACGTCAGGCATCTATGATAGTTAGTTTACAAGGCTTTTGGTAGAATAGACTGGGACTATCTCAACCATATATTAGATAAGATTGGGTTTCACCCAAAATTTATAAAATGGGTGAAGTATTATATTCAAACCCAAGGTCAAGAGTGGATGTTGCTCTCAATTTTTCACCTTTAAACAGAGTTAGGCAGGGAGATAGTTTGAGTCACCTGCTCTTCGACAGCCATTTGCTGAAATTATTAGGTAAGAGGGTTACTTAAAGGGTTATAAAATTCAACAGAGGGATGGAATATAAGATATCCCTCTTTACGGATGATATCATGATGTATGTGGCCGATCATAGTTCTTCATTGCCTTGCATGATGCACTTTTTAAAAGAATATGAAGAAATATCTGGTTTATAAAGTTAATGACTCAAAATCAGAAGCAATAACAATTAGATAACCAGGTCAGGTTTCATTGGTCTGGAGAGGGCTTCAGATACCTCAGCGTTCCTATCATTCCCTCCATCTTAAAAACTGTATGAAGCCAATTATGGAAAGTTACTGAAAGAGATAAAGGCAGATGGGAGATTCTCCCCTTATCATTAATTGGTAGAATTGAAACTGTTCAAATGAATGCTTTTCTCAGAATGCTTTTTTTTTATTCCAATCTTTGCCAGTAGGAGTTCTTGTAATAGCATTTAAAACTTTTGACAAATTGATATCAATGTTTCTATGGCAAAATAAAAAAAAACCCAGAGTTAGATTTAAGACTTTATTATTATCAAAACAAAAAAGGAGTCTCAATTTGACCAACATCCTACTGGGCAGCATAGCTGAGGACCCTGAAAACATAGATAACAAATGATATGGATGAGTATAAAACAAAAATCATGCCCCAGTATTTCTCTGGAAGGGTGACCATTCCTAAGCCAAGCAAATTGAAAGAAATTAAAAATAGATAATGAATGAATTAAATTCACAATGAAAGCTTGGTTGGCTGTTGGAAAACAGCTAAACCATTTTAACTCTCTATTCAGAGCATTAAAAATAGTAGCTGTCCCAGAATTCACACCTAGAAAAATAGACCACAGCTTTAGAAAATGGGCTAACTATTGTGGATCAGTATTTTTGTAGGAAAATTCTGAAATCATATGAACATCAGAAAGAATATGATTTGTCAGAGATAGATTTTTTTAGATTCCTTCAAGTGCGGCACTACTTACAGACACATGCAGATTGGGAGCAGATATGAAAAATACCATCTGTAACATGTTGAATGACTCAAAGACTTGTTGACTCAAACCAAGGCTTTTATTAACAAAAGACTGGAGCGTAGTACATTGAGGTCAACCAGTCCAGACTGACCTGAGTCTGGTTAGGAGCAGCCCTTTATGACCTGCCAGTAGGTGTGGCTACAGCTCTCAGCCAATCACTATCACTATATGCAAATATATACAAATATATACAGTGGTGATAGGATCTCATACTATCACATGATCTACACTAAAAAAAGATTTTCTTTCTGACTATGAAGGGAGTGATAAAGAATAACCTCATAGCTCACTTATACAGATGGCTTCAAAATAACACAACAGGAAATACTATGGAAATTAAACAGAAATGGGAATTAGAAAGAAACATTTATATTACAGATGAAATGTGGGAATAGACATGCCGTGTTGATCACAAGTTAACAAGTAGCCCTACCTGGAGGGAGTTTGAATGGAAAGGTATTTAAGACTCCTCATGCGTTAGCGAGATACAGTAGCACCTCTGAATTATGCTGGAGAGAAGATTGGCGATCAAACCCATATTTTTTGGGACTGTCCCACACTATATCTATATTGGAGAGATATCCAAGTCAAAATTAAGCAACTCATGGGGGTAGACCTAACTTTGGAGCCAACATATTTTATATTGGGAGTGAGTCCAGAGGATATAGATACCAAAAACCAGGCATATTTACTTGGGGTGTTGCTATTGATTGCAAAGAAGATGATTACAGTATTATGGAGAAATGTCAAACCAGCAATTGTCCAACAATGGAGGTAAAGATTTAAAAAAATGAATATTTGATGGAAAACAACAGCTAAACTCTGACAAAAGACTGATGATTTCAGCATCAAGTGGTCACTGGCTACCACGATTAAAGATATAACCCAGTGGTTCTCAACCTTTTTCTTTCCACTTTAAGTAATCCCTATGCCATAGGTTCTCTGTGATTAGTAAGGGATTGCTTAAAGTGGGATGTGAGTGGAAAGAAAAAAGTTTTAAAACCACTGTTTTAATCATACCTAATTATGTGCATGGTTTCATAACTCCAAAGGAAACGGACCAATGACAATTTTTCTCAAGCAATATATTTCAGTAACAATTGGGTCTAGAGCACTGGTTCTCAACCCTCCTTTTCCACTCACATACCACCTTAAGTAATCCCTTACCAACCACAGAGCACCGACGGCATAGGGATTACTTAAAGTGGTATGTGAGTGGAAAGAAAAAGGTTGAGAACCACTGATATAACCTCTCCATAATCTCAGTAGTGTGAAGGAGTTCGACAGGTACACTCTACATGTAAATGGAGTGATATAAACAGATGAGATTATAATTGTATACAATTACCTATATAGTGAAGACACTGTGATAAATTCAATAAGATTTACTCTGATCCTCTCCTCTTTAAGATGAAAAGTGTTACAATGGACATACGAAGAAGTGTATGGTTAAGTATATTGGTAACTGTATATTGGTTAGAATGAGGTTAATTGGGTCCCCAAATCTGTGAAGCCTCTATGACCAGAACTCGAATAAGATAGATTGATTTGTTGTATACCTCTTTATGTGACCTATGCACTTTGTTTGTATGCACACATGAAATGACTGCATATGGAAATAAAAGTGATTTTAAAAAAAATTTCCTGTTGTTCTACTTGCATGTTTTGTCCAATTTTTAAATGCTTACCGATAAATACACTTTAAAAAAAATGACATTACACAAACAGATCTTTACCCAATTAGTCCCTGAATGCCAGAAGTGCCTTTTACACAGCTGGGATTCCTGCCAGGAAAAAAATGAGACTGCAATGTCCATCGTTATTGAATGAAGATCTACCAGGACCAATGCCTGAAGAGGGCGCACAAAATCATTGAACCGGTGCGGACTTGAAAAGACAACATGGCCTGTTTCCGCTCCGTAAATGGTTATATGGTTATATGACCCTCTCCACCCACCCCCCCACCCATTCCGTCTTGGTGCTTTTTAGACAGAACACATTCCGTTAAAAAGAGTAAATGTCTCAGAACCAAAGGACTGTGTAAAAAAGCATAAAAGATACACAGAAACAGGGGCTTGGAAATTGTGTTGAAGAGGCACTGCAAATGTTAGTTTTCTGGTCTGATGCTCTCACAGAAACCCTTTGTTTACCATCTACCTTTGTTGGACAGAAGTCTGTCAACATTCCTGTTAATCACTTTCGTCATTAGCATTCTTCTAAAACAGAATTCAGTGTCAACATCCACAACATTTTGCTTTGTTGCAAAGTTAATAAATGATATTTAAAACAAAATGTACATTCAGACTAAATCTTACATCATTGAGCAATCAATATAGATTAAGTGTCTAAAATAGACCTGGTTTCATGTAGCTAATTCCATTTTTCAAGTTATCAAAACTAATGATTAGGCTCTATCATTAAGCATTTGAATGTAATACCCTCATTCAGACCACTGCATGTGTGCTTGTTCATAACATATTTGGTTGAAAATTGTATTGCAATTATAATGTTCACTTTACTCATACACTTAATTGCATACAATTAATCAATCATGAACTGCTCATACAATGTACTTTATTACAAAGAACACCCGGAGCCACATGCTGTTCTGAATGGATAGTTAAGTCAACAGCCTTCGAACTGGACACTACAATAGTTTCTGAAATTTGTAATGAACCAGGAAAGATGTATTGCTGAGTATTAGTCTACATTTTAAAATGATTTTTTTTTTAAATTTAGGCATACATCACCGACATGGGGAGAACATACAAACTCCTTACAGACAGCACAGGATTCATACATGATACTGGTTGCTGGCTCTGTAACAGTGTTGTGCTACCCACTATGCCAACCGTGCCGCCTGTTGAAGGAAATGTGGGTAGAGAAGTAGCAGATTGGAGTTTAATCTTTGCAAGTGTGAGGTGTTGCACATTGAAAAGTCAAATGTAAGAGGAATATATTTGGTAAATAGCAGGACATTTGGGAGCATTGATGTTCAGTGAGATCTTTGTGTGTGTCTATAAAGGAGAGCGATGTAAAGAAGGCATAATTGGTTGAGGCACTGAGTATAAAATTTGGGAAGTTAATTTGCATAAAACCATAGAACCATAGAACATACCCTTCAGCCCATTAAGTCTATGCTGAACTATTATTCAAAGGAACCTGAACCCGGACCATAGCCTTCCATATCCCTCATCTATGTACCTATCCAATCTTTTCTTAAATATTGAAATTGAACCTGCATTTATCACCTCCACCGGCAGCGCATTCCACATTCTCATCACTCTCTGAGTGAAGAAATTCCCCCTAATGTTTTGCTTAGACAGTTCACCTTTCACCTTTAACCCATCTCCTCTTATTCACTTCTCAACTAACCTCAGTGGAAAATGCCTGCTTGTATTTAATCTATCTATATCCCTCATAATTTTGATTGCCTCCATTAAATCTCCCCTCATTCTCCAACATTCTGGAGAATAAAGTCCTATTCCATTCAAACTCCATCCAGGTAGGACTATTTGTTAACTTGTGACCATCAAGACATGTCTATTCCCACATTTCATCTGTAATAGAATTTTTTCTTTCTAATTCCCATTTCTGTTTTATTTCCATAGTATTTCCCCAAATCTCAGCAACATCCTTGTAAATTTTCTTGGCACTCTTTAAACCTTACTGATATAGTTCCTGTAAATAGGTGGCCAAAACTGTACATAATACTCAACTCCTGTACCAAAGCTCTCTTTAAGACTGGTGAACCCTATGATTCAACTTTCAAGATGCTATGTATCTTTATTCCCAAATTCTTCTGTTCAACTTCACATTACAGTTCCTTACCATTTACCAAGTAAGTCATACCCTGGTTTGTCCTCCTTAAGTGCAGAACCTCACACGTCTGCCATTTTGCAGCCCATTTTTCCAGCTGGACCAGATACAACTATAACCTTTGAAAACCTTCCTCGTTGTCCATTCCACCATAACTCTTAGTATCATTTGCAAATTTACTGATCCAATTTACCATGTTATCATCCAGATCATTGATATAGGTGATAAACAACAATGGGGCTAGCAGCAATCCCTGAGCCATAGCATGAGTGGCAGGCCTCCATAGAGGCAATCGTCCACTACCACTCTCTTACTTTTCCAACAAAACCAATGTGTAGTCCAATTTACCACTTCAACCTGAATACAGAATACATACATGAACTTTCTTAACCAACTTCCCAAAGTCCATGTAAACAACTTTGACTATCTTTCCTTCATCAACTTTCTGGGCATCCTCCTTGAAATACTCAATAAGATTAATAAATCTTTTTAAACGATAATATTAAAAAGGTATAAAACTCTGATTAGGTCACTTTTGGACTATGGTGTGCAGATCCAGGCACCAAATTCTAGCAATGACATGGAAGGTTTGGGAAGTGTGCAGAAGATGATGGCCAGGATTTTGCATGCATTTGGAGAATATTAGATACAAGGAGAGGCTGGACAATCTTTGGAGTGTGAGGGGTGATTAAATCTAATTTCTAGTGAGCTACCATATATCTTTGACTCTGAAGTTAAATTACTCTCCAGGTTTTTTTTTTGTGTTGCATGGCAGCACTTTTGGTTCTCAGAATCTAGTCTCTATTAACTAAATCTTTTCAGATGTCTTTGATTAATTTTTCTTCCAAATGTATGAGCTAATAGTGAGAATCTCACCATGCTTCTCAAGAGTGGATGCTTGCCATTGTATACCTTCTTCATTAAATTGGTTAAGGGTTGAATGTTCATACAATCATTCCCTTCACCATTTAATCATTTTTGCCTTTCATTTTTAAAAACTTTTTTTTAACCCTGTACACCATATCCTCCGTTATTCCTCTGCATACCTCAATGGTCTCTGGCTTAATATCTGCTTAAAAAATGTTAAATCTCCAGGTAGTTCAAGCTTTAATGAATGGTCTTTAAGCTGAAATATTAACATGATTTCTATTTCTGCAGACATTGCTGAAGTACTGATTATTTCCAGTGATGTCTGTTTTTGTTTCAATACTATTATCTCGTTTGAAAGATTTTCAATATGATTCATATGTTATAAAATATGGCAAATAACATCCATTCAAAAATTGGAAAGGTTAAGTAAAATACAAAAATCTTTTTTGATTGAATGATCTTTTGTGATTTAAGGTAGTTCAAATTTCTACCCACTTGCGCATAACTCACGTTAAATGCTCAGTTGAGTTGAAGAATTAATATTTCACATCATGCAAAGATTATACAAGAAAAGTACAATAGATTTTATTTGGAGAGAGTAATACATTATTCAATAGTATGCTATAGTTTAAATGAAAAATTGAATCCAGAGGCTAATGTAATTCTTTGGTACTATATTAGTTTATCCTTGTTTTTTCTAAGCACATTTTAAATTAATAAGTTCATAGTAAAGCAATCAGAAAAAGTGCCTGAGACTATACATATTGTCTGACCATTTTGGCTATTGCAATCAATTGGTGTAGAGGTTAGATAACTCCCAGGAAATTCTAGATCCCAGACCTACTAATCTCCACATTTCAAAGAAAAAAGGGAAGATTCTCATTGATCAATTCTAGGGGCACAGTGGTTAGTACTGCTGCCTCACACCTCCCGTAACCCAGTTGCAATATTGACCTGTGGGTAATGTCTGTGTGGAGTTCATCCTGCCTGACTGTGTTCTTGTGGGTTTTCCCTAGATGCTTAAGTTTCCTCCAGAGAGTCAAAATATGTTTGTTTATAGGGTTACAGACTGCTATCAATGCTTCTCTTGCAAATACTTCCCACTGATCTTGTTTCCAAAACCCTATGGGAGAGAAAATTCTTGAGGTTTACCAGCCTATGGAGAATGTTCCTACACAACTGATGGCCTGCTAAACTTGTAAATGGGTGTAAATGGGTGGCACAGACTTGTGGGCCAAAACATTTTCACATTTCTTGCCCTCAGGATTATCCCTCATTCTTCTAAATGCCGAAGAATATTGATCTAATTTCTGTCATTAATCATGATATAGGACAATTCTTCCATCCTAAGAATTAGTTTAATGAATTTATTTGTGACTTCTGCCAATGTAGTATAATCTTTATTAAATAAGAGAGCAAAATTGTGCAGCGTATCCAAGGTGTGATCTCATCAGTAACTGGTACCATTGTAACAATATTGCCCTCTGTAGTACAAAATAAAGACAATCAGCAGCTTAAACAAAGGATCATGAAAGGTTAGTGTCAGCTATAATGACAAACCAAAAATAATTGGAAGGGCCTGCATTTGGACTGCCTTCAACGCATGACTGTCCTGTTGGACATCTTCTTACCAAGCTGGTGATCTGGTTGATAAATTAGCAGATAATACCCAGCTTGAACCACTCTTGCCTATGTTCAAAATTAAAGCTATTATTAAAAGTCTTGTGCTGCTTTGGCTAATGAAGGTCTTGCCTTCTTCAAGGCATTGAACAGATACAAGGGAAGATCAAGTAAGGCTACAAACAGTTGGGACTTTTGTAGAAACGAATGTTTATTCCATTTCATGCCCTTAAACCTTGCATTAGTGAGACAAACATTGTTAAAGCAAGAATGTTAGTTGTGTAAAGCTCCTTTTCTTGGCAAACATCTCCCGAGATAATACAAATTTCATTGGGCAGTGGACTCTGCAGAAAGTATAATTTTCTCTCCCCATTTTTAAATAATAGTTATTTTTTTGTTAATTTTGAAACTCTGGAAGTGATCCAGAATCTGTTGAATTGTGAAATGTGATAACCAATACATCCATTATTGCCACACTCATTCTGTTCATGTCTCCAGAATGTAGGTCACCAGAGGGTTTATAAATACAACAGGGGTAAAATATAAATGCATATTTACCCATTTTCACTTCAATTCTCTTACAACAGATCTATATCTGGAATCAAAACTGCTTAATTTGCAATTTATGTACATAAATTATGAAAACTGATGTTGAATCAAAATGGAAAAAAAAAACTCTTCAATCATGAATGGTGAGCACGCTTTGCCAAATTTAACCAAATGTTATACTATTTTCTCTGTGGAAATATTTGACTGAAAAGGTCTTTGATTATGTGATAGAAGATGGGCTTCAATTTAATATGATGAAATTCTTTATGAGAATAGCAGATTGCAAAATGATATGGATATTATTAGGTTCAGCTGAAAATCATTAATGTGATAAATACAGTAATATGTTGTTGACTGCATTCTGAAATCTTATTGTACTTAGAATTCTGGGACTTTTGGACCTATTTCACTGCCATCAAATTAAATCTAATTCAGAGAAATTGGTGAATTTGTGATATACCTCCAACCCTCTTTTCAATCTTCTTCAGCATGATGCTGAAACAAGCCATGAAAGACCTCAACAATGAAGACGCTGTTTACATCCGGTACCGCACGGATGGCAGTCTCTTCAATCTGAGGCGCCTCCAAGCTCACACCAAGACACAAGAGCAACTTGTCCGTGAACTACTCTTTGCAGATGATGCCGCTTTAGTTGCCCATTCAGAGCCAGCTCTTCAGCGCTTGATGTCCTGTTTTGCGGAAACTGCCAAAATGTTTGGCCTGGAAGTCAGCCTGAAGAAAACTGAGGTCCTCCTTCAGCCAGCTCCCCACCATGACTACCAGCCCCCCCACATCTCCATCAGGCACACAAAACTGAAAACGGTCAACCAGTTTACCTATCTCGGCTGCACCATTTCATTGGATGCAAGGATCGACAACAAGATAGACAACAGACTCGCCAAGGCAAATAGTGCCTTTGGAAGACTACACAAAAGAGTCTGGAAAAATAACCAACTGAAAAACCTCACAAAGATTAGCGTATACAGAGCCGTTGTCATACCCACACTCCCGTTCGGCTCCGAATCATGGGTCCTCTTCCGGAATCACCTAGGGCTCCTAGAACGCTTGCACCAGCGTTGTCTCCGCTCCATCCTCAACATTCATTGGAGCGATTTCATCCCTAACATCGAAGTACTCGAGATGGCAGAGGCTGACAGCATCGAATCCACGCTGCTGAAGATCCAACTGTGCTGGGTAGGTCACGTCTCCAGAATGGAGGACTATCGCCTTCCCAAGATCGTGTTATATGGCGAGCTTTCCACTGGCCACAGTGACAGAGGTGCACCAAAGAAGAGGTACAAGGACTGCCTAAAGAAATCTCTTGGTGCCTGCCACATTGACCACCGCCAGTGGGCTGATATCGCCTCAAACCGTGCATCTTGGCACCTCACAGTTCGGCAGGCAGCAACCTCCTTTGAAGAAGACCGCAGAGCCCACCTCACTGACAAAATAAAAAGGAGGAAAAACCCAACACCCAATCCCAACCAATCAATTTTCCCTTGCAACCACTGCAACCGTGTCTGCCTGTCCCACATCGGACTTGTCAGTCACAAACGAGCCTGTAGCTGACGTGGACATTACCCCTCCATAAATCTTCGTCCGTGAAGCCAAGCCAAAGAAATAACAAAATAGAATGATACCCACTGATGTAAAATCAGTACACAACCAAAATCCTTTCAAACTTCAGGAATTATTGATGATAAAGTGTAAATGCAGCAATGAGATATGGTTACTATAAAACCTTCTAAAAGTTTGGATCTTGTGAACGTTAGAAATAAACTATTCCATCTGTTGTCTCTAGAGGACGGTGGTCTGCTTAGCCTTGTTATTAATTAGACTAAAGAACATTACCCATAGATTCTGGAATTTGAAAATACTTCTTCCCAATTGTCTACCATGGGAGAAGAAAATTGCAGAAAAAAAAAATCATTGCTAAAGAAAGGGTGTGATCGCCCTTACTAGTTCTGGAATGTTACCAATGAATAATATGGAAACATATGTGAAGAGAAATTGGACAGCTGTATTTTATACAATAGCTTCTTCTGCCCTAAATGACCTTTTGTTTTAATGGAGCTTGCTATGGTCTATTTACTAATTCTAAGATGGCCAAACATTACGATCACCAAATTTAAAAAAAACAGGAGTCACCAATAACCAGAAAAATAACTTTGCTAGCCACATGAGATGATTTCTTGCCTTGCTTTGTATTTTTAAACTCTATTTTCTCTTTAACACTGTACCCTGCACTTTTGTTTTAAGCTACCTGTTTTGCTATATATATATTGACCTGCCTGAATAAAGTGCAAAACCAAGATTTTAAATTATATCTGAGAACATATGATAATAAACAATTCAATTCAAATGTAAAAACCAAGTGTAAAAGATTTAGTGAGAAATTGTATATCCTATGGCAAACGATTTTCCTCCATCCACACCAAATCACAGATCACACATCATAAGTGTGATGGAATATGTTCCGTTGGCATGAAAGTAAGTTACTCCAGCAATAGTCAAGAATATCAACATTATCCAAGACAAAGCAATCCACTTGAATGTCACATCATTCACCATCTTAAACCTTCTTATCTTCCACCACTTGAGCACAACATTGCACTAATTGTTAGTCACAAAATACACGGCAGCAAGTCAGCAATTCTATTTCAACAGCATCTCTCAAATGTGTAGTATTTTTTAACACCAAGAAGGATCAAGGCCGAGAGGTGCACAATGATATCACCTCCCACATCTTCACTTCAAAATTGCATAATCCTGGTTTGGAATTTTTTTGCTGGCTCTTCATCAATAATGAGTCCAAAACCTGGAATTCCTTCCCCAACTGAATTGTGGGAGTGCCTCCAACAGAGGATGCAGTGATTCTAGAAGACAGCTATCACACCCACCTTCATAATATAAAATAATTGCTGACTTTGCCAGTATATTACAAGAACTGAAAAATGACTGAAAAGAAAACCAATCTACCTGAGTTTGAAATTCTCATCTGTTGAATATTATGGCAAATATGAAGATTTTATGAGGATCAAAAGTCTGAAAGATTTCATTTATATCAGAGAAAAATATTAGCAGCTCTGGTTTTAGCACTCAGCTTGCACAGAACTGGATTTGCTTTTAGATGTTTCTTAGATTAGAATACCAACAGAATTTCAGTAACCACATCTCATCTATTTTCTCAGATCAACCCTTGTTTTATTAAATGGCAGAGCAGGTCCATGAGGCTGAATGGACAATTCCTGCTATCCTATACTTTTCACCTCCTGTGCTGGCTATCATGAAGGAGAAATAACCATTGCTAGCTCAGGAGGAAACAAAAGTTAATCAGGTAAAGGTAAAGGAGGATATGTCCACCAATGCAGATCATAATTAAAAAATAAAAATTCAGGAAAAACACAACCATTCAGTCAGTGTCTGCAGAAATCCAAACTGTCATTATTTTGCACCTTTCATCCTTCATTAGAACCAGACAGAGGTCTGATAAGTCAAGAACTTGCTGAAACAATGGACCTGCCTGACCAGTCATGACTGGGCAGAAAGTAGAAGCAAACTGTGCAGGACTGGGACACAAGAAGTTTGGTAACTATTGAGTTGTGATCTGAGGAACTGTGCAGGAGCTAATATCCTGATATTCAGTGTTGGGAACTTAGTCCAGAGGGAGATACAAAGATATGTCTGAGATTTGGCATTCGGCATTTTGCAAGATGGCAGTTGGTTCTCCCTACTGCAACAGCAATACACTTCTTAGCATGTTTGATAAAAATGTCTGGTTTGGCTTTGCTTCACTAAAATGTTCCTATCATTGCAACAGGTCCACAGCAAAAGCTTTATCTCCCTGGCCCTGCAATCTATCCTGAAACACAGGGATAGCAGGGAAATTGATGTCAGAGTTGTAATCAGCTTTGCCTCAGCAACAGAATTTCAAACCAACTCATCCACAAACTACCATAGCTCATTCGCCATGATCTGCAATGAACAACTCCTACACTTCATCTCCGCTGGATCTAGACATTCAACTGCCATTTCTGCGCACATCTGGCATCCATCAAGGATTGGAAGTTTGCATCTCTGGAGACTTCCACCTTGGGGACCCCCCACCTGGGTCTCCACTTTGGCCCTGGCACTTTACAGGATCGAGCTCCTGATGCAGGTCTCTACCTTAGCCCTGATGACTTATAGGATCAAGCCTTCATCCTGTACTTGGTGACCGACAGATCCAAGCTACAGATTCGGGTTTCCACCTTGGCCCCTGTGACCTATAGGACCGAGCCTCCATCACAAACACCCTCCCTGGCTCCTGGATTGCACGGTCCTCTCTCTCTCTCTCCACCCTCTGACATTCCCAACCCTCCCCATCCTCCCTTGAACATTTCCTGCCCACCATCTCCTCATCCACCCATCCTCCTCCCCTCCCCTACACCCTCCACTTCATTGAAACTCCCTGTAACCACTTCCTGGTCTTCACCATCCCCTCTGACTTTCTCCTCTCAGTGACTGAAAACTCTGTCCTCAGTAGAGGCCTTATTTTTGTCCCCCCCTTCATCCACACCTTAATGAGTTCCACACTTGCCTTGATGTTGAACTCTTCCTTCATTGGCATATTTCTTGTATGCTTACTTCCACAACTATAATTCCCCACCCTCTTCTACAGTTTGCTTCTCCTGGACGCTTTGTTCTGGTCTTCTACCTGCTCTGGACCTTTATATTTCCAACTGCCTCTGTGACATCAACCGTATCAACTTCACTATTCCCCTCACTCATTCCAATCTCACCCCCTCAGAAGGCCTGGTCTTCCATTCTCCCCCAACCAATCCGAACTTCACCATCAAACCTGCAGCCAAGGGTGGTGCTGCTGTGGCCTGATGCACTGATGTTTATCTGGCTGAAGCAGGATGACAACTCTCAGACATCTCCACTTACTTAATCCTCCAACAGGACCCCACCAAAACTCATTAAACTACTGTATCATGCACCATCACTGAACTCATTACTTCTGATCACCTCCCTGACACAGCCTCTAACCTTATTGTTTCCCAACCACATACTGGCTGTTTCTACCTCCTACCCAAAATCTACAAACCTAATTGTCCTGGCAGATCCATCGTGTCTGAATGCTCCTGCCCCACCAAATTGATCTCTGCTTACCCTGACTCTGTTTTGTCCTCTCTGATCCAGTCCACCTACATCTGGGATACTTCTCACACCCTCCATCACTTCAACAACTTCCAGTTCCCTTAATTCAATTGCCTCATATTTACCTTGGATATCCAATCCCTAGACACTTCCATTCCCCATAATGAAGGCCTCAAAGCCCTTTGTTTTTTTTTCTCATCAATAGAAGCAACCAGTCCCTCTCCACCAGCACCCTCCTCCAGGTAGCTGAACTTGATCTCGCCCTCAATAATTTATCCTATGTCTCATCGCACCTTCTCCAGGTTAAAGGAGAAGCCATGGATACCCGCATGGACCCCAGCTATTCCTGCCTTATTGTTGGCTATGTGGAGCAAGCCATACTACAAGCCTACACAGGCAAGGCCCCTTAACTCTTCCTCTGCTACATCGATGACAACTTTGGTACTGCCTCATGTACCCATTATGAGTTCGTTGGCTTCATCACTTTGCTGCCAACTTCCTCCCCAAACTAAAATACATTTGGTCCATCTCTAGCAACACTCTCCTTTTCCTCAATCTCTCTGTCTCAATCTCAGGAGACAAACTCTCGACAACATCCTCTAAAAACTACCTTGACTACACCTCTTCATACACTGTCCCCTGCAAGGATTCCATTCCATCCTTTCTATTCCTCCATCTCCTTCATATCTGCAGCCAGGATGAGGACTTCCATGCCACCTCATCAGAGATGTCCTCCTTGTTCAAATCATGTAACCTTCCCTCTACCAACATCAACTCAGCACTCAACCGGATATCCTCCATTACTCGCACATCTGCCCTGACTCTCTCCGACCCTCTCCCCTACCCCACGCAACAAGGACAGAATTCCTCTTGTCCTCACTTACCACTCCTCCAGCCTCTGCATCCAACACATCCTCCACCACCATTTACACTACCTACTATGTGATACCACCACTCGACACATTTTCCCCTCTCCTCCCCTTTCCATCTTCTGCAGGGACCACTTCCTCCTTGACTCCTTTGTCCACTCCTCTCTTCCCACCAATCATTCTCTTGGGACTTAGACCTGTAACTGCAAGAGATGATCCACTTATGGCCACCCATTTCAATTCTCCATCCCATTCCCTTTCCGACCTGTCTGCCCATGGACTCATGTATTACCAGATTGAGACCACTAAATTGGAGGAACATCATCTCATCTTCTGACTGGGCACCTTTCAATAGGATGGCATTAATATAGATTTCTCTGGCTTTCGTTAACCCACCCCCATTTCTTCCCCCCATTGGGAAAAAGACTGATCATTCACCTTATCTCTGCCCCTCATGATTTTATTTTACCTCTATAAAGTCACGTCTCAGCCTTCTGGATTCCAGAGGGAAAATGTCCCAAGCTATCCAGTCTCTCTTTGTAACTCAAGCCCTCCAGTCACAGTAACACCTTTGTGAATCTTTTCTGAACCCTTTCCAGCTCAATAACATCCTTGAAGACATAACTGAGCCACTGAGCTGAAATCTGTTCAGGGGTGTTCGTTTCAAATGACCCTGTTGCTGTGAAAATATATTTGTTCCAGTGTACACAGTAATGGCTTTCCTGTTGCGCAAGGTAACACAATTTAATGGGCAATACTCTAAAAGGATGCATAATGTAGAATGGAGTCATCCCACATACGTCTTCATCAGCATAAAAATTATTTGTGACTGGAAGCACCCGTTGAAATTTCCAGTATGGCAGAGTTTGACATGGAAGTGATCTCAATCACGTTACTCCAGAAATGAGCAATTCTCAGGAAATAAACGATACCATGCCACTGAATCTCCCCATTGAGCCTTCTTTGAACAGGAAGGTGAGCCAGAAGTTGAGCATGTTGAATGGAGCCTGGAAAGGATTGGGGCTCTGATAGAATGAAAGCAGGGGGTCATTTTAAAGGACCTTGAACTGGAAGGATCTGAGTTTTTTTTTTCTGACAAGCACACCCGCATCCTGTTGGCTTTGAAAATAGATGAATGCATTACAGGAAATATTTTCAAGCTTTTACTTAGTTGCATCACATATGATTAGTTCTGTTCTAGTTTCTCCAGTTTCAACTAATATTAAGTTAGCTCCTCATTGTGATTTCCTAAAGCAGCGCACTGCTATTTTTCTGAAAGGGTCACAGCCAGCACCTTATTTATTAGATTAATTACATATGCTTAACCTTTTAATGTTCCTCTCGTTCTCAAAGATACTGATTTATTGTGGGATACTGGTCCCTTTATGATTAAGTAACAAATTATTAATTGCCACTTATGTCTAATTAATTAATATTGGCTAAATACCTTAATGGGACGCATTACAGCCAATCCCATCTTAATTCAAGATCAAACACAAACCACATAATGGGAAATAACAGGAAGACTTCTAACTGATTTGTCTATTATCTATGACTCAGCTCGGCTTAACAAAAGACAGTCAATTTATTAAATATGTTCTTGAGGAATTCTTTTGAACTCTTAGAAGAGGATTTTTAATTAGAACCATTCTCATTCTCACTAGCAGCAACTGTAGAATATTTGAGAGCAACCTTGCTGTCCATTTGCTTGCCTGACTTTCATTTCAAACAAAACATGCAACACTGTGTTTAAATATGAAAATTTTATGCCATTTCTGGATCCCTAATTGCAAAAAGGCGCAAAGTACGTGTTATTCATGCTACTTCCAAATACCAGTTGTAGTGACTTTTGAGCTGCATAACTAATGATTGTGGAAAGGAATACAGGCAGCTACTCACAACGAGACAAGAGGATTTTAAGATACTTGTGGAACTAAATCAAGTTGAATGATTTTCTGCTATTGGATACTAGCAAGCTGTACTGGAGATTTGATGCATGGTGTTCATTTGTAAAAATCAGATGCAAGCTGAACCTGGATTTGATCCTCCCAATGCTTTCTTTAAATTGGTTCTGCAAATGTACCATCATACTTGTGTCTGTCTAACCCCACAAATGAAATCACTTTACCTCTGGATGACATTCAAGCAAAGTAAGAGTGAGCTGTTTATGGTGTTTTCTTTAAAAGGACACAAAAAGGTTCACCATTCCACTGAAATAATTGAAAGGTGCAGGTAGGTCCCTTTTCGAGTGTATTCAAAGGAAACATTTTCATCATACTTCAGGGGAAAAATTAGTTGAATGATAGAAGAAAATTATTATGTGAGAGACTACGTAGTAAGTTGAGCAGTGTTCTTTAACCTTTGAACTCTGGGCTCAAGTCCAGACAGAAGAGTTGGAAAAATATTCTTCACTGTCAGCTGCTCTTGGATAGTAGGTGAAATAATTTGGCTCATTCTTAAGAAGATGTTTGCAGTTTTCACAAATGGTTTGCAATTTGTATTCTAAGTCAACAAGCTGTAGCATACTTGAATCTTTATGTTGCCAACACTTTGTAGACTTGTTAGTTCTGAATGTGAGTAGACTCTGGAATTTACAGTGACTGGAGTCTCTTGTTTCCTTTTAGTTCCCCAGCAGGGCATCCTTCATGGTTCTGATGCACATCTTTTGCACCGCGTTTCACAACAGGATATCCAGCTATTGAATGTTGGTGTCACAGGTGGTCAGCAGTCCAGCTGCAAAGAATTTCCTGCCAGGGGCGACTCAAGCCGGAGGGAGAAAAAAAAAACTGTTCCTTTCCTGTTTAGAGCTGTTTCAACAATAAAGAAAAAATTGTGAGAAGCAATATGTATTCCAGCAACATTTACCCATGCTCTCTATTTTTTTTTGTTTGTTTATATGGTAGCATTAATAAGTTTAGATGACTTTAATACTGAACTGCAAAGTGAAATATTGAACACAGCACCATTGTGTGCATTCATTAATCAGGATAATGGAACACTTCATGTTGACACAAATATCCCTTATGTAGAATATACACTATAGGGTACAATTCACAATGAAATTTGTTCCAGCTCTTTTCTCCTGTCTGATCTGTATCAACAGATCCAGAGCCAAGTAATGATATCAAATGCCAGATTATTACTCCGCTAGTTTGGGATAGTTAAATTATTCATAGCTTACTCAAAATGACATCAGAGAAATTAAACCTTGTGTCCGCATCTTGAGTCTTTTTTTTTCTGAAGATTTTGGATTAGGATAGACTGCAAGGTGTAAAATAAAGATAGACTGTATTTTAATTGCAAAATGGAACAAAGCACGGTGTGAAAGCCAAAATAGGGTACTGAAAAAAAATGTGTGCACTTATAGAGGAGTTAGTGGAAAATAGAGCCAAGATGGGAATATCAGTCTTTGCAGCTGTGTGGGGTTTGGCTGGTGGGATAATTAGGAAAATGACAAACCCATAATATTTTTGCAAGAGAGAGGGAGAGAGTCAGAGAGAGAGTGAAGTTCAGGAGTATGTAATGAAGAGTATGTAATGAAGGCAAATAGCGCCTTTGAAAGACTACACAAAAGAGTCTGGAAAAACAACCAACTGAAAACCTCACAAAGATAAGTGTATACAGAGCCATTGTCATACCCACACTCCTGAATGCCTCCGAATCATGGGTCCTCTACCGGCATCACCTATGGCTCCTAGAACGCTTCCACCAGTGTTGTCTCCGCTCCATCCTCAACATTCATTGGAGCGACTTCATCACCAACATCGAAGTACTTGAGATGGCAGAGACCGACAGCATCGAATCCACACTGCTGAAGATCCAACTGCACTGGGTAGGTCACGTCTCCAGAATGGAGGACCATCGCCTTCCCAAGATCGTGTTATATGGCAAGCTCTCCACTGGCCACCGAGACAGAGGTGCACCAAAGAAGAGGTACAAGGACTGCCTAAAGAAATCTTTTGGTGCCTGCCACATTGACCACCGCCAGTGGGCTGATATCGCCTCAAACTGTGCATCTTGGTGCCTCACAGTTCGGCGGGCAGCAACCTCCTTTGAAGAAGACCGCAGAGCCCACCTCACTGACAAAAGACAAAGGAGGAAAAACCCAACACCCAACCCCAAACAACCAATTTTCCCTTGCAAACGCTGCAACCGTGTCTGCCTGTCCTGCATCGGACTTGTCAGCCACAAACGAGCCTGCAGCTGACGTGGATATTACCCCTCCATAAATCTTCATCTGTGAAGCCAAGCCAAATAAGAATGAAGAGTTGGATATGGTGGAGTTGGATGAGGGTAGGGGTTACTAAAAATTACACAAAAATCAATGTCCGTGCCATTAGGTTTAAGGTGGTCCATGAGGAATATTATGTGGTTTTCCACAATTCACTTTTAGCAACTTGCTGACAATAGATGAGGCCAAGGACTATCTTTGGCTTAATGCATCTTCATTGGTGGAATCGTTGGAAGATATAGAATAGTTAACTTCAGGAAGTTCAAGTTTAAACTCACAGAGTGTACGTGTTCAGTGACATGGACACCCAATCTTCATCTCATCAATGTAGAGGAAGCCACACAGGATACCCCAAATGCAGTAAATTAGGTTGGATGATTTGCAAGAAATATTCTCATTTGGTTGACACTGTGCACTAACTTGCAACAAGTTAGTGTGAGGAGGATTACCTCACTATTAAGAGGATCACAAAATCACAAGATATAGGAGCAGAAGGAGGTCCAATGGTCCATTGAGTCGGCTCTGCCATTCTAGATCCATCTGCCCATTCAGCCCCATTCCCTGGCTTTCTCCCCATAACACTTAATGCCCTGACTAATCAAATAACTCTGCCTTAAACACACCAAACAACCTCACTTCCATAGCTGATCAAGAGAATTATGGAGCGCTGGTTATGCTGCTTACAACCTGATGCCAATAGGCAGGAAATCTGAAACTGATAAGAAATTCTGATTGGCATATTTGAGCAATCTTATTCCTGGTACATACAGAACACTTGCCCAATTGCAAGTCACCTTAAAATGAATTTCTTTGATGTTAGTTGCATCATAATTGTCATTTTTAAAAGATATCAAATAAGTCATCATTTTTCCCCTAGAAATTCCCTGGCAGCATCAAATAAAAGGAATATAATGACCTTTGGTCACAGAGTACAACATTCTGATACCAATACATCATAATTTAGAGCCACTGCTCAGAAGTTAATGTCTAAGAAAATCATACATTTACTGACAATATCTCATCATCAAAAAATACCAGAATTATCACTGTGTTGAGAATAGAATTGGATAAAATGGAATGTTTATGACTTGCAGTGAGCACACACACACTTTCACAAATCCACTGGGCCGAATGTTCTGTTTATTTGCTATAAATGTAGCCCAATAAATAATCAAAACCATGATTAAAACAATCACAATCAATTTTAAAACATTGTCTTTATAGATCTCAAATATTTAAGCTCAGAAATAACTACTGTAGAATTCAATGCTGCACAATTCAATTAATAAATTGACAATGCAAGTCGTTCTGTTCAGTAACAAATATATTTGGTTTATTTTTGTGTCAAAACGTACTCTGAATCACTGCAATAGCATATAGAATATTATGGCACAGTCCAGATCAGGGGTGGGCAACCTTTTTTTAAAAACTCATATTCCACTTAAAGCAAAACCTATTCCATCGGGGCTCTGTGATTAGTAAGCAATTACGTAAGGTGGTATGTGAGTGGAAAGAAAAGGTTGAAAACTACTGTTTTAATTGTACCCAATTGACTCGTTATGTGCATGGTTTCATAACTCCAAAGGAAATAGGTCAAATGACAATTTTTCTCAAGCAACATTTTTCTCAAGCAAAGATTTTCAGTAACAATTTGGACTAGAGCAGTGGTTCTCAACCTTCCCTTCCCACTTACATTCCACCTTAAGCAATCCCTTACTGATCACAGAGCACTAATGACATAGGGAATGTGATTTTAAAAAAAAATTACCCACACCTGGTCTAGATCCTTTGGCTTATGATGTGCTGATCGATAGACACCTACTCAAAAAATGAAACTCCTACCTCATAATCCTCCATATTTCTTTCATCCATGTGCCTGTCTAAGAGTCTTTTAAATGTCCTTGTTGTACCAGCCTCTACCACCACCCCAGGCACCAATTACTATCTGTATAAAAAACATTCTGACGTCTCCCCTCACCACTTTGTACAGATGTCCTCGGATGTCCAAGGTCGTAGGTAGAGAAACTCCTCATTCTCTCTCTCTCTTCCCCATCTCCTGTCTTCTTTCTCCAGCTCACCATCCCCATTCCTCTTCTGTCACAGAGCAATCACCCCTCCCCCTGTTTGCTAGGATGCTCCTCCTCTTTTCCCTCCAACATTTTGTTTGGGAGCCTGGCTACATTTTGCTCATACCTCGATGAAGAGCTGAAGACTAAAACATGGTTATGTATCTTTATCTTTGATACATACACTCTTTGACTTGCTGAGTTTCTCCAGCATCGTCACTGAGCTCCAGGCAGAATATGTTCTATCCACTAGCACCCTCTGCTTTGTTTAGGGAAGCCAATTCTAAATCTATATATCCAAAGTCTCATTGATCATATGCCTCTTGATTTTCACACCTCATGGGGGACCCTGTTAAATTCTTTACTAAAATCCATACACATCACATCTAGGTTCAAGATTCAAGATTCAAGTTTCAATTTATTATCATAGTAATGAAACAGTGTCATATTACATGAAATTTCTTTTTGCCTACTGCAAGGCAGATACCTTTGCCACCTGCAGGGATTGCCTGTCCCTCTTACAGTCAGACTTACAGTCAGGGAGAGAGAGAAGCAAAAGAGAGTCTCCCCAGAGTCACTAGTGTTCTTAGATTTGCCTCCAGTGCTTCCGTAGCACCTGCAGCCATACAGAGTCTGGTCCAAACCATTGGTGACCCAAACTCCAGATCTGAACCTCCGATACAGTCAAGAATCCTTTCTTTCTTTCTTTTTCAAACTTTTTATTATTATTATAATTTATAAACACATACAGTTCAAAGAGATATAAAAAAAATACATAGTAAGTAATTAATTAATACAGAGATATTAAACAATAATATTACAGAATAAAAATATATCATAAAAAAATTTTTTTGATCAGTTTAGGGTGTGAACTATCTCTAAAAAAAAGATATAATTAATAACAATATATGAAAAAAGAGAGAAAAAAAACCCAAAAAAGAAGAAAAAACAAATCTGAATTAAAAAAAACTTTAAAAAAAAACTTAAAAAAAAACCTACAGATATAGCTAAACCACGCCGATCACTCCGATCTCATCTTACAGCCCAATTATCATACATAATCATAGAAAGAAAACAGAGCCAGATCAATTCACCACAAATGAAAATATTGAATAAATGGTCGCCAGGTTAACTCAAACTTAGAAGGGGATTCATAGACAGAGTTTCTAATTTTCTCTAAATTTAAACATAGTATAGTTTGGGTAAACCATTGGAAAACAGTGGGAGGATTTACCTCTTTCCTATTTAATAGTATAGATCTTCTAGCCATTAGTGTAAGAAAAGCAATCATACGATCCGCAGGAAGAGATAAATAAGTCAAATCTATCATAGGTAATCCAAAAATTGCAGTAATGGGATGTGGTTGTAAATTAATATTCAAAACAGTAGATATAATGGAAAACATTTCCTTCCAATAATTCTGTAAAGAGGGACAGGACCAAAACATATGTGTAAGGGAAGCTATTTCCAATTGACATTTATCACATATAGGATCGATATGAGAATAAAAGCGATGGAGTTTATCTTTAGACATATGAGCTCTATGAACAACTTTAAACTGTATTAGTGAATGTTTGCACACAGAGAAGAAGAGTTTACCAGTCGCAGAATTTTATTCCAATTTTCATTAGAAATATGAAGGTTGAGTTCTCTTTCCCAATCATTTTTAAACTTTTCAAAAGTCCCAGAGTTTATTTTTGTAATTATATTATATAATTTAGATATCACACCTTTTGGAGGGAATTTTGAATATAGTATATCCTCTAAAACAGTCATAGTCTCCCGATTGGGAAAAGAGGGTAAAGTCGAAACTAAGAAACTCCTAATCTGCAAATATCGAAAGAAATGAGATCGAGGTAAATCATATTTCATGGATAATTGTTCAAATGACATGAAAGAGTTATCCAAGAATAAATCCGAAAAGCATGTTATACCTTTAACTTTCCAGAGTAAATAAGCTTGATCAATTAGAGAGGGATGAAAAAGGAAATTTAGTACAATAGGGGTTTCCAAGATAAAATGACTTAGGCTAAAAAATCTCCGGAATTGAAACCATATACGTAGTGTATGTTTAGCCATGGATTATCAATTTGTTTATATAATTTAGTAAGAGTAAAAGGGAGAGCAACTCCCAAAATAGAGCTAATTGAAAAATTTTGTATCGGTTTAATTTCTAAATTTACCCAATGGGGATTTAGAGATAATTCTGAATAATTCAACCAATACCTTAAGTAACTAATATTAATTGCCCAGTAATAAATTCTAAAGTTGGGTAATGCCAACCCTCCCTCTAGTTTAGATTTCTGTAAATATTTTTTCCCCAATCTAGGATTCTTGTTTTGCCAGATATATGAGGACAATTTAGAATCGACCTTATCAAAAAAAGATTTAGGAACAAAAATAGGTATAGCTTGGAATATATATAAAAATTTAGGTAAGATCATCATCTTAATAGCATTAATTCGGCCTATCATGGATAGGGATAATGGTGACCAATTGGTAAGTAAACTGCCGATCAGGTCCAATAGAGGGAAAAAATTAGTCCTAAACAAATCTTTATGTTTTTTAGTAATCTTAATCCCTAAATATATAAAATGGTCTCTAGCTATTTTAAAAGGTAAACTATCATAAATAGGGACCCATCCATTAAAAGGGAATAATTCACTTTTATTTAAATTCAGTTTATATCCCGAAAAATTACTAAATTGGGCTAATAAAGATAAAACGGCAGGAATAGAATTTTCAGGATTGGAAATATATAGCAATAAATCATCTGCATATAATGATACTTTATGAATATCCCTGCAACGAATAATGCCAGTAATATTGGGTGCTTCTCTGATAGCAATTGCCAAAGGTTCTAAAGCTAAGTTAAATAATAAAGGGCTAAGGGGGCACCCTTGCCTGGTGCCCCGAAATAATCGAAAATATGGCGATCTTTGGGTATTAGTAAAAACCGAGGCAACTGGGGAATTATAAAGAAGTTTAATCCAAGATATAAATATCGGACTAAAATTAAATTTTTCAAGAACTGTAAATAAATAAGGCCATTCTACTCTATCGAAGGCCTTCTCAGCATCTAGTGAAATAACACATTCTGAAGACTTATGTGAAGGAGTGTAAATAATATTCATCAATCTTCTAATATTAAAGGAGGAATAACGATTTTTAATGAATCCAGTCTGGTCTTCAGAGATAATATATGGTAATATCTTCTCTAGCCTTGTCGCTAGAATTTTAGAGAAGATCTTAGAATCAACATTCAACAAAGAAATAGGTCTATAAGAAGAACATTCGGTCGGGTCTTTATTTTTTTTCAAAATTAGAGAAATCGTAGCTCTGTAAAATGATTGTGGTAGTTTACCCAATGTGATAGATTCATCAAACATTTTAATCAGCCAGGGAGAGAGAGTAGAAGAAAAAGCTTTATAAAATTCCACAGAATATCCATCGGGACCCGGTGCTTTCCCCGAGTTCAGTGAGAAAGAATCCTTCAGCACCCTCAGCACCTCCTTGCATTCCAGTTCTGATACCTGGCACCCCTCCAGCCAGTTCGAGCCAGTCTCCAGCCTACCTTCATCAATTTCTTTTGTTACCTCCTCAAAAAACTGAATTAGGCTTGTGAGGCATAACTTCCCCTCACAGATTATCGCTGAGAAGACTATACTTCTCTCAATGTTTGTAAATCCTGTCCCGAATCCTCTCCAATAGTTTAATCACTACTGATATAAAACTCACCGGTCTATAAGTCCCAGGATTCTCCTTCTTTCCTTTTTTAAAAAAAAACAAGGAGACCATATTTTCCATTCTCCAATCCTTCGGTACCACAGGGGTGGCCAGAGAGGATATAAAGATCACTGCCATTGCCCCAGCAATTGCTTCTCTCACTTCCTGTAGTAACCTGGGAATTTAACAATCCTAATGCTTTTAAGAAGATCCAACACTTCCACTTCCTTCATCTCAACAGGTTCTAACATATATGCTTGTTCTATTCTGATCTCATCTTGACAAAGGTTTGTTTCCTCTAGTGAACACTGAAGCAAAGTATTCATTTAGGACCTCCCCTGCCTCCTCTGCCTCCAGGCACATGTTGCCTCTTTTATCTTAAGCAGTCCTACATTTACTCTCATTCTGTGTTATTTGTGTGAGAAATTTATGTTTCATTAATATTATAAATGTCAAAGAGGAATTCTGTCATTCAGTTTTTGTTAAGATCAACATTAACTTAATGTGACACAATGTAAGATATTTCTAACTGGAACGTAACTAATTATAGCTTTCTTAGCAAGGTCCTCGGTCAGTAAGTTATAACATTGTATGCAAAACTGACACTGTTTTAGCATATGTGCCAGCTATCCACCTACATCATCATATTTCTGACATTAAATAGCATAACTGTAGTCCAAGGATAATGATGAGGTGTGGAAACACAATGATTATCATGTATTTGCTGCCTGTCAAAAAGTATAATGTAATGTATTCCCTAATGACCCAAGATCAGAACTAGAAAAAATGAGAAACCAGGCAGGCTTTAAATTGCAAAAAAAAGGGGACAAGTGGAGAAAAGAAAGGGAATGTTTATGATAGGCTAGAGACCAGAATTGTACACATGGCACAATTATATTTGGTATTGTTTGAAAGAGAAATCTATTTGGAAGAGTAAAGTCAAGTAAAGTTTAATGCTATCTGATTGTACAAGTACAACCTGATGAAACAGTGTTCTCTGGTCATCAAGCAACCAGGCATACAGACAAACAATACATATGCAGGCAAGTACTTCACCTACGCAAATAAATATTGTTTTGTACATATGAGAGTCTTGGATGGTTAGTGTCAGTAGTTCCTTTGTTCATTCAACATTCTCATTACCTGTGAGAAGAAGCTGCTCCTCAGCCTGGTGGTACTGGATCTGATTCTCCTGTTTGTCTTCCCCAATGGGAGCAACTGAACATGCTGTGTGCAGAGAAGAAAGGGCCCCCAATGATTTTGTGTGCCCTCTTCAGACAACGACCCAATAGATCATGTTGATGGGGGGAGGGAGACTTCACTAATCTTTTCTGCCACTCTTATAGTCCTGTGGCTCGAATTCCGATCCATTTCTCTGAAGCAATCGCACCACACTGTGATGCAGCCATCCAGCAAAGAGCTCTCGATATAATGGTGGCTGGTAGCATTGCCTGCTTCAGTCATCTCAGGAAGTGCAGTTGCTGTTGCACCTTGCTGACAAGTGTGGAAATGTTGAATGTCCATGATAGGACACTGGCTAATTGAATTCCAAGGAACTTGGTGCTCTCCACACTTTACTACAGAGTTGTTATGTGTAGTGGAGGGTGGACATTCCTGGAGTCTAGGTAGAAAAGAGGTGAACAATATTGGAAGTGTGAAATGTCAATCACAGCAGTTGCTAGAAATTTGACATAAGGGGTCATGCTAGAAATATTTGGCAGATCTGGCATCTATGTTGAAGAAGGAACAATTGAGTGGCTTTAGAAGTGAAAGACTGAACTGGATAATTCTGAGAAAAAAAAGCTGTGGAATTGTTTATGTTTGTGCATGATAAAATGCAGTTTATCTCAAATTATTGAATTTAAAATTGAGTTCTAAGAGCTGAAACGTGGAAGATGAGGTTTTATTCCTCAAGTTTATGCCTGGTTTTGTTGAACCAACGTCTGTAACCTGAGACAAAGAAGTAAGCTTGTAAGTAGGGTAGAGAAGTGAAGTGATGGGTGACTGCAAGGATATGGTCAAATTCTGGAGCACTTGACAAATCTGCATCTGCCAACTTGCTGGTTGGCTCTTCCATTTCCATCGACTGCTCCCCGTTGAATAGCGCTTTTCCCATGCAAGTCATCAGCGACCCAAATTATCCTTTCAGGGACAGGTGGAGAAAAGAAAGGGAATGTTTATGATAGGCTAGAATAAAGTGCAAAAATAAGAATCCTTAACTGAGTCCCTGATAAACTTGTTGAGGAGACTGAAGATGCAGGAGTAGAAATTATTCCTGAACCTGGTTGTATGAGTCTTGTGGCATCTATTCCTCTTTTCTGATGGTGGCAGCAAGAAGAGCGCATGTGCTGGGTGGTGTGGATCCTTGATGATTCAGGCTGGAACCCTTTAAGTCTTGATAATGGGTTCTGGCCTGAAGTGATAGCCATTCTTTTACTCCCACCCACTAAGTTCCTCCAGCAGATTATTTGTTGCTCCAGATTCCAGCATTTTCAGTCTTTTGTGTGTCCCCAGATTGAACGACTGTGCTGCAGAATTCTAATTCTAATTAAGAGTAATTTGAACTTCAAATGTTAACTTTGCTTCTCTCTTTGTAAATGTCCTTGAGCTAGCTCAAAGTTTTGTGCTTTATTTCTGATGTCCAGCCCCTTCAGAGTTTTGCTTTTTTAGTTCCCCTCAATCTTGTATGTTAACCAAAATATAACTTGTTCCAACATTTAGGCTTTGTGCATCCAAACATGCAAATAGCATGGTCAGAAAGAGCAATGGTACCTCCACACCACTGCAGAGAGGATCATTATGGATAAATAATAGTGGATGAGGTGTGAGTAATGGAATGGGCTAGCAAAATGGGAACAGGTAAAGGACAGTTGGATACAGTGGAATTTGGAAAATCAATTTTAGTGGTACTAACTGCAGAGCTCAAGAAACACAGCTTACCAGAGAGGAGTCAACTACCAACTGATTTTTTTATTTTAAACAATCACGCACCTCATAACGGGGAGGGATATCAGCCTGCTTCATAAAGGGGAGTGATGTCAGTGCGCCTCATAAAGGGGAGTGATGTCAGCGCGCTTCATAAAGGGGAGTGATGACAGCCTGCTTCATAAAGGGGAGTGATGTCAGTGCACCTCATAAAGGGGAGTGATGTCAGCGCGCTTCATAAAGGGGAGTGATGACAGCCTGCTTCATAAAGGGGAGTGATGTCAGTGCACCTCATAAAGGGGAGTGATGTCAGCCTGCTTCATAAAGGGGAGTGATGTCAGTGCGCCTCATAAAGGGGAGTGATGTCAGCGCGCTTCATAAAGGGGATTGATGTCAATGTGCTTCACAAAGGGGATTGAAGTTAATGTGCTGCAGAGTCATTGTCTCTCTGGCAACATGTCAGCAGGGAAGCAACGCCCTTCATCAACCAACATGGGTCTGCAAATGTGGGTTTCTCCTGGGAAATAAAGGGGAGCCCACACCATTCTATGCTGGCCGCTCAGTGTGGCGATTCTGCCTGTCTAACTGTGTGGCTGCTCGGTCTGCCACATCACCCCCTGCCCGCCCCCCACCCCCCCTCACCTCCCCCGAATCATTGCACAGCTGCAATGTCACAAATTTCGGTATTGTAGGAGGGCATCCCTGGCAATTGGGAAGTGGTACATGCACAGGTTTAGCAATGTCCATGTGTGCAGGCTTCAGTCTGTCTCGTAAAAAGTTCTGGTCAACCACCGATGTCCAATAGCAGTGTAAATCCATTGTGCTGCAGCCTAATAGGCCCCTTGTAAGTTTGCTGCAGGAGTGTAGAGTGGGATGGACATTGAACAAAGACATACGAAGTAGAGTCGAGAGCAGCAGGAACCTGTGTAGGTGGTGATCCATGATGAGTTGCTAGAACCCATCTTGTTTCTTAGTTCTTGTAATTGCTCTGTATCTGAAGATCTATCTTTGGCTGGAGAAGGAGTGATGTCTGTTGGTACTAGGAGTGGAGCGCCATAAACTAATTCTGCTAAAGAGGTCTGCAGTTCATCCAACAGCACCCACAGTAACTCATCTGGCCACTGAGCCCATTAAGTATTGCCTGGAAGGCTTATTTCAGATGCTGGTGGAAACGTTCCACTAGCCTAACAGCCTGCGGGTAGTATGCTATAGTATGGTGTAATTGCATACTGCAAAGTTTCACCTGGTTTGCCCACAAGGTTGAAGTAAACTGAGTACCCCTGTCAGAGTTTAGATGGACTGGTACTCCAAATCCAGTCACCGAGGTTGAGAGAAAAGTCCGAGCACACGTTTCAGCCATGACGTCCATCATTGGTGTAGCTTCCGGCCAGTGGCTAAAACAGTCATCCATTGTTAGTATATAGCATTAACCTCTCGACATGGGCAGTGGGCCCACAATGTCTATGTGCACATGCTGAAATCTTTGAGTCATAGGTAAAAATGTTGAAGCGATGCTCGGGTGTGCCGTTGGATCTTTGCTGCCTGACAGAAGGGGCATGTTCATGCCCAGTGAGTGACCTGTTTCCTTGAGCCATGTCAGACATATTTTGAGGACATAAGCTTGATGTTTGTGCAGCCAGATGGATGGGTCAGGCCGTGAATGTGGTCGATAAGTTTCCTCTGCCAAGAGAGTGGGATGATTGATTGTGGCTGGCTGGTTGAAGTTATGTTCACCTGGTTGGGGCCCAATGAAACGTCAGCTAAGAGCAGATCTGTAATAGCTGTATGGAAAGCTTGTATCTCCTGGTCCTCTTGTTGGGCTATTGCGAGAGCCCAGAGATCCAGCACTCCTGTAATTGCATTGATCTCTGTCCTGGACAAGGCATCAGCGACAACATTCTCATTAACGGACAAAAGCCGCACATCAGAATTAAATTCAGAAATATAGGCTATGCCTCTGTTGATGCGCCAACCAGGGATCCGTAATCTTGGGAAGGGCAAATGTTAGAGGCTTATGGTCAGTAAATGCAGTAAAACGTCTATCTTCGAGAAAATATCTGAAATATTTTATGGCCAGATAAAGTGCTAACAATTCCCGGTCGAAAATGCTGTACTTTAATTCGGGCGGGCATAGGTGGTGGATGAAAAACACCAGGGGTTGCCAGTGACCACTGATTTTCCATTTTAGGGCCACCCCCATGGCAATATCTGATGCATCTGATGTGAGTGCAAATGGGGTGTGCATATGGGGGTGGGCCAACATGGTTACCTTTGAAAGCATCTCTTGCTTTATCAAATGTTTCTGTGGCCTTTGTAGTCCAGAGCAGTTTTTTATGTTTGCAGATGAAGATGTGGAACAAGGGCTTCATGATCCTGGCAGCTGCCAGGAACCTGTTCTAAAAGTTAACCATTCCCAGTAATTCTTGTACCCCTTTAACTGTAGTAGGCTTTGGGAAGGTCTGAAAGGCTGATATTTTGTCTGAAAGCAGGGTTGCACTTGCGTTCGAAATCCTGTGTCTCAAAAAGTCAAATGTGTGTTTGCCAAATTCACACTTCGCAAGGTTGATAGAAAGTCCAAAATCCTGAAGCCTCTGGAGCAGTTGTCACAGGTGTTGTCTGTGCTCTTGTGTTGACACCAATAAGGTGTCATCGAGGAGATGAAATGGAAAGGCTGTAAGGTCCAGCTGTAAGGTCTGCCGCCTAATAGCAGTTGTATCGACTTGGTACCATAACTGCTAATTGTAGTGCCATTAACATTATGCAAGTTGGCCTGAGGCACTCAAGATTCCTGCTCATAAGAGGATGGTGGAAAGATGCTGAGCTGAGCTCTGGTATCAACTAGCAGTTTTCATCTCGTGTGCTGATAAGTGGCATATCTGGTCATCAACCGTCAAGGCCATCAGTGGTGGTTGCCATTGTCGTTTCCCTGAGAGTAAATGCACAGTGGCAAACAGCAGTGCATTCATGCCCCACTTTCTGTGGTAGAAACACCACTCACAGTTCTCCAATGGCTTTTTCTTCCTCAGAAGCTTGTGGAGTCCCATAGAACTGGCAGCTGCATTGACTTGACTGTACAAGGTGACCTTTTGAAACTTTGCCACAGGAGGCTGTGGTACCCTGTGATGTCTCCCTCCCTCCCTCACCACTTCCCTTGGTTTAGAGAAGTCAGCAGAAGAGAGCAGTAAGGCAATGTCACGAGGGAGCTGTTCTAAGAAGGCAGGCTTGAACATAAAGCAGTTGGAATGGCCGTCTGCTAATGCAAGCATTTCATTCATCAGTTCTGATGGCTTCTCTCCCCCAAATCATCGAGGTGGAGAAAGCATGTGCCTCTTTTCAGGTCAGACATGCCAAAAGTCACGAGGAGGTGTCCCTTAAAAGCACTGTATTGATCCACCTTGGGCAGGTTGTGGATAAATTCATCTACCTTAGCAACAGTATCTTCATCTAATGAGGCGACCACTTGCCAGAATTTGGTGGCTTCATTTGTTCTGTTCCTAATATGGAACTGGGCCTCAGCCTGCTAGAACCATGGACGTGGTCTGAGAGGCTAGAAGGTGGGCAGTTTCACAGTCACTGCGTGTTTCACTGTTGGGGCTCAAAAGACGTTGAGCACCTGCGGGGTCACCAATTTTAGTGGGGCTAACTGCAGAGCTCAAGAAACACAGCTTATCAGAGAAGAGTCAACTACCAACTGGTTTTTTTATTTTAAACAATTGCACACCTCATAAAGGGGAGTAATGTCAGCGCGCTTCATAAAGGGGAGTAATGTCAGCGCGCTTCATAAAGGGGAGTTATGTCAGCACGCCTCGTAAAGGGGAGTGATGACAGAGCGCTTCATAAAACGAAGTGAAATTAATGTGCGGCAGTGTCATTCTCTCTCTGGCAGCATGCCAGCAGGAAAGCAATTCACTTCATCAACCCACACAGGTCAGAAAACATGGGCTTCTCCTGGGCAAAGAAGGGGAGCTCACACCATCCTGTGCTGACCACTCGGTGTGGTGATTCTGCCTGTTGAACTTTGCGGCCGCTTGCTCCGCCACATCAATTTTATATCAATATGTTGTCTGCTACCCAAACAGAACATGATCTGTTCTACAAATTTGCACTTAGCCTCACCCTGGCAACAAATGAAGCTAAAGACAGGCAAGTTTATCGAAGGAGGAATTGAGATAGCTGGCAACTAGAAGTTCTAAACAACATTTGAGGAAAGCACACAGGTGTAACACAAACCTGAAACTCAACTTACAACCATTTCCCTCCACTGATGCTCCCTCACTCACTAAGTTCTTCCAGCTTCTTTCTGTTCATTCAAGATTCCTGCATCTGGATTTCCTATCATCTATCGCCACAATTGCTCCACAGCAGATGCAATATTGCTGGCTCTCCAATCAGCTCTGGATCACCTTGAAAACAACAATTCATAAATATGGCTGCTTTTCATCCACTACAGCTCAGCCTTCAATACCATTATTCCCACAGTGCTGGTAAAGAAGCAACAAACTAAAGACCTCTATACCCCACTCTGCAACTGTATCCTTGATTTTCTAATTGAAAGACCACAGTCAATATAAATTGGAAACAATGTCTCCTCCTTACTGATTATCAACACAGGCCCGCCCCAAGGATGCGTGCTTAGCTCACTGCTCTACTCATTATACACACTTGACTGTGTGGCCGGGCACAATTCCAATGCTATCTACAAATTTGCTGATGACACCACGGTTGTCGACAGAATCACAAACAGTAATGAGGAAGTGTACAAGAGGGAGAGAGATCAGCTTGTTGAATGGTGTAACGACAACAAAGATGACTTAGCAAAACAAAGAAGATGACTGTGAACTTCAGGAGGATGTCAGTCCTCGTGGAGGTGTCAAATCTGAGGACAAAAATAAACATGTTAACTTGGTCTGTGACATCACAGGCACCAGACTTCATTCCATCGAGGACATCTACATGAAGCATTGTCTGAATAAAACAGCCGCTATCCTCAAAGACCTCCACAACCCTGGCCACGCCCTCTTCACTCTGCTACCATCAGGAAAAAGATGAACACTCATCGGCACAAGGACGGCTTCTTCCCTGCTGCCATCACATTCCTGAATAATCAATGAACCAAAGACACTGCTTTACTTTTTGTGCACGACTATAGTTAATATTCTTTTTTTTAATTTATAGTAACATTATAAGATGGTCATAACATGAATGTTCTATGATGCTGTTTCAAAACACCGAATATCATGATTTGTTCTTGACAATAAATTCTGATTCTGATGCATTGAATTTTGGTGCTGGATTAGATGTGTGCCTAATTTTTAAGCACATGTGAAGAAGGGTTCAGGCCTGAAACTTCAATTGCCTATTGCTTTTATGGATATTGCACAACCTGCTCTGAACCTCCAGCACTCAGATATATTGCTTCTGAACCCCAAAAACATAATGGTTCAGTGTGGCTTATACTCTCATATTAGGTTCAAATTTTCACAAGACTCACATTACACAGATAGTATTTTCGGTTTAATTACATGTTGACTAATGGAATATTCAGACTGCATTCCCACCCATATCTTTCTGGGCTTCAATAGTTTTCACTGGTGTCTTGTCTCTAGAAATACTATTTATTGAACTGTCAGTGGAGAATGCATGATTTATAGTACAACCTTTTATTAGTCACCATCAAGATTGACCCTTATTTATACAAAATATAACATAAACAAAAGAATATGTTCATTAAAATTATTAAAATAAAATCTCATTTTTAAAAATAAAAGCACACAACAAAATCCTTTTCAAAGCTTATGTCATTATCTAAACTGGGATAAAAAGACTACCATACAATGCACATAAATACTTAATTGCGAGCAAATTGAAAAAAAATACCCTTTGGTTTTACATAGGATTACAATACTGTGACTGGCTATTCAATCCAATTGGTCAATGCTTGTGTTTATGTTCCATCTCACCTAGCCAGGCAAATGAATGTTGTGGACTTGTGTGATTTTAAAGTTAACAGGTCAGGAAGGAGTCACTCACTTTGTTAGAATGTTTTGCCCAACCCGATTGCATCAATCACAATCCCAATTGTAGAAATGCGTGATCATTTTCTATCAATGATCTTCAAATTAATTGTTGGAATTTTATTTGTGTGACCTCAGGCCGAAATTATACCGCATTCTGTGATCAGAGATAACATTAAAATTAATGACTTCCTGCATGAATTCCATTGTATAACTGGACTGTACCAGGTATTAAGATTCTTTAAATGTTAAGGCATTGGGTAGAATAAAGCAACCGGAATTCAATGCAAAATCAAATAATTTTGATTATTTGAAAGTAATTTTAGTTATTTCAATCAGAAGTTCTGGAAGGAAATGGAAACAAACCTTATATTCCTCCAGCAAGGTCCTCCAGCAAAATTAGAAACAAAAATATATTCAGAGTAAAAATGATGATGAACATATATTTCCATTTCACTTCAAAGACAGAAGTGTTATTATTTAAGGAATTGGTTGTCCAATCATCAATTTTGAAACTTGTAATGGCCTAGCAATTGGGATGAATTAACATTTGTTCTGGTTGATCAGCCAGAGAAACTCTGGTCTTCACTTCCCAAGTGTTGCATTTGTTTCTGAGTTGTTGCATGTTAGTCTTTCCAAGATACATAACCTGCCATTGGTTTTCAATTAAGACTAAATCACCCATCAGTGCAATGGCAAAATTTTAATTATATGTCGTATTTCTGTTATGATTTAATTTTTGGTTTTTATTTTGGTCCAAAACATTGTTTCCTTCATGGGAATACACCTATGACTATGGCCAATAATGCTTTCTCTGGTAGCAAATTCCAAGTTCATAACTCCCTGGATGAAGAAACAACTCTTGTTGTTTTGCCTTATACCATGGGTGTCAAACTCAAATTCACAGAGGGTGTGTGCAAGGTACACCCCAAGTGCAGTCCAAATCAGTAAGATTGGGCCAAACTAAATATTTATTGAAAATTTTCAACAACATCTGCATGTTTTCTCTTCTTTCAACATATGTAATGTTAAACTTTTTCTTATTAAAATAAATGTTTAATAATAGTTTTGGTTAAACTCTTTTCAGAAGAAGCATTAACAAATGAGAAATAAAATATTCAATAAATAATATTTCTCTATTGCCTTTAAGCTCCTTTTAAAAGTTTTTTTTTCACAAGCCAACAAGTCAAAAAAATAACAACTTGCTTCAATGAAAATCCAATCTTTCAACTATGAACAGTCCAAAGTTAACCAAAGAAAATATGAATCCAAGCTTACACTGTGATTTACTCTGATGCACCTGGGTCTAAACCAGATACTTAGCATCTCTTCTTAGATGCAAGTTCATCAAACTGGTCAGAGTTTGCCTCCCACCTGTCTTGAAAGGTCCTGTTTTCTGTCTTTCGTTTGGCCATTTTTCGTAAGGGGTTTATTACATGTGAGTTGGGCGACAGGTCACAGATGCTAATGAAAGTAAAGAGAGGAGGTGGGGGCGATTAGCGGGCTGACGGGCCGGCGCCAACACATTTGCAAAGCATTCTGGGATTTGTAGTATTAGCTGTGCATCTGCTATACTGGTGCGGCAGCCAGCGGGCCAGCTCTAATACATATTTGATATGATCTTGCAGGCCAAATATAATTATATCATGGGCCAAATTTGGCCCGCGGGCCTGAGTTTGACATGTGTGCCTTATACGCTGAGATTCCAGATCTTTCAACTTGAGAAAGATCTTCCTCACATTCATTTGATTTCTCTTTGTCAGAGTTCTGCAAGTTTCAATTAGATCCCATTTTATTCTTCCAAATTCAAATTAATATAAATTAACGAATTTAGGACAGCACAGTTGGCATAGCAGTTAGTGCCTTTACAGTGCCAGCGATCAGGATCGGGGTTGGAATTCCACGCTGTCTGTAAGGAGTTTTTATGTTCTCCTCATGTCTGCATGGGTTTTCCCCAAGGGCTTCAGGTTCCTTCTACCATTCAAAATGTACTGGGGTGTAGGTTAATTGGGTCTATATTGGATTGCACTGAGTCATGGACCAAAATGGCCCATTACTGTGCTGTGTGTCTAAATTTAAAAAAATCTTAGTCAATTTATTATGTATTCATACACCAGCCTTTTTTGGAACAATACACTACTGGAGTTATATCTTTTAGATAGGCAAGAGGCCCTTGAGAGAAGGGGCTACAAAAACAAATAATGTTACTTTTGTATCAAATGCTTGAGAGGTTAAGGAAAGCAAGGAAGATTTTCATTATTATTTTAGCCAGGGCAGCTCAACACTGATGTAATTTGAACTGTATTAATCAGATATAAAATAAAACCAAATAAAACATAGATGTCTTTAAATTTTAGAAATTGTAAGTATCTCAGACAACAACTGTTTAAGGTCAAAGACCGCATTGGAATTATTAGATGTGTTTGGGTTTGGAAAAAAGGAGGAGGAAAGAATGAAGGGGAATATTTGTGATAAGGTGGAAAGCAGAAGAGTTTATGCCAAGGAATTCTTCTCTGGTCTATTGCAGAAACAAGCTATTTGTTAACAGAATGTTATATCCTGTCACCAACAGATGATTTTGCCAGAGACAAAGTTCAATGCTGTAAAACATGCTTGCTACAAAGAAAGATTGTTTCTGGTCATTGCTGACAATATGGATATTGGAGCAAGTCCAAATTCATTGATAATCGAGTGTAAATAAGCAAAATGAGAGTCCAGTGGAGATTTAAATGGTTCATTATCAGAAGCTTCTGAACTTCAATGTACCTAAGGTTCTAATAGAAAACAATTAAAGCTGCAGATGCTGGAATCTAAAACAAAAGTAGAAATGTTAGAAGAACTCTGCCAATCAGGAATCATCTGTGGAAAGAGATACCAGTTAATGTTTCAGGGCAAAGACCCTTCATCAGAACAGAGTTCTTCTGACATTCTGTAAGGTGTGGTTGAAAGGTGTAGAGAAGCATCCAAGATTTGTTGAAACTTATCATCCTTGGCATCTGAATGGAGGAGATAAAAGTTCAGAAGCAAAGAGTGATAACTTGTGTAAAAAGATTATAGATGGGGACATCATTGGGAAACATTTTTTTTTGATGAGGGTGTGATAGCAGGCTTAAAAAAAGGAAGGATAATGTAATTTAACATCCTCTTCATGCTCTTCAGAACAAGAAAATCTGAAAAAAATGTTCTGCGGTGGAAGTTCCACAATAACCATGAATAATAGAGCCAGTTAAAGTTAGTTTCTGAAGTTACCTCCATGACTTATCATCAAGAATATTGTAATTGGGGATCACAAGACATGCAGAGACAGCATGCCATTCTGTATACAGTGGTCTGTGGATGGAATTGTACAATGTGCTGTAATGGGATTCTACATGAGATCAGATCGTTCATTCGATTTTTTTTTCTAATAACATCTGAATGAAACTGTTCTTTCACCATCTCTCTGCGAATTATGAAATGGTGTTTCCCACTGACTCACATTCTTGACTGTTTCATACACATGGCCATGGGTCAGAATCATTACAGACGACACTGGGAAAAATCAGCAAATGAGCCTTATGCTTTGGCATATTTTCTATAGTTCATTTTCATTGAATGCAAAATCAAATACATTTGCGCTAATTAAATTGTATTTCTTTCTTGATTAAAACATTGGCGTGCAGGTTTGTTCCGTGTAATGGAAGCAGATTCTTTATTTTAATGAGGCATCTTGAAATATCATAATTAAATTTTTATATTCATTGCTTTTTCCTGTGCCTTCTTTATGGTATATAACCTTTAAATGGATGCTAGTCCCTTTTGTCAAATGAAGAGGAGATGTACCAAAGCCTCTGGACAGAGGTTAATAATGGTCATGTGTCTCACAGGTATAATGTGATGCTCTAGAGCTAATTTAAAAAAAACATTAAGTTTTGCTTATGCCTTTGTTGTCCAATGGGGTTAGGGTTAAGGCCCTTTCATGAAGTGAAAAAAGGCCGAATTCAAAGGCAGAGATTCTCTGCTCTTACCTCGGGGCACTTACCTCCTTCAATGCTCTGTGGCCAGCTCCAAGGTCCTGACTGTGATCCCTCTCTCCGCCACCTCGCATGAATGTACAGCCACTGCAAGTGGCTGGTTAAAGGCGGGCTGATGATTTCACAGTGACGTCGTCAGCCTGAGACACGGGAGCAGTATTTAAAGTGATTAATGGTCTTATTGATGATGCACAGGATTTCTCTCTGGATATTAAGACTGGCCGCAAACATTGCAATCATCTATCTTGCCTACTCTGGGGCTGCCATGATCCACTATAGGGCCCTTTCCACACTGGTACGTATGAATGACGTCCACTCAGAGGGCAGCGCTACAGCACTAGTCGCCCCACCTCTATCAGCTCCGTAGGGCAATACAAGGTGCCACTCAACATGAATGCGACACAGGAGCAGCCTTTTAGGGTTACACCATGAAAGGTAAGTTTATATTTTCCTTCTGTGCTTATAGCCAGCCTCGAGGCAGAGGCCTGGCATGAAAGGGCCTTTAGTTACCATTACTTATAAGCATGCCTCCACAAGTGTTATCACAAATTGTACTTCTCATACATTATTTTTATTTAAACAGAAAACTGAGCCAAAAAACATGTTTACCAGAATTTAAATTTTTTTTTGTGGTACAATTTCCATCCAAAGATATTTTGTTTTAGTTATGAGTGAGTCAAACTGGACAAAATCTCCCCTTTTCCAATACCTGCCTAAATTGTGTGAAAATCGGAGATGTAACATACTTGGAATTTCACACATCATAAATCAGGATATGACAATGCCTTAAGCAATTTGAAGAATAGTTTCCAAACCTGAATGCAGAATAATGTGTATAGGCTAGTTGTCTGATTGTACTAAAGGTAGCTGAAAATTCAGCAATTAACTTAGCAAAATAGTTGATTCACATCACTGCTGACAGCACTTTGAAATTTAAATACAGGAACTGAACAGCACAAAAAAAAATAGAGATTTGCTTAGAAAGACGCTCTGAAGAAAGCAATTGAAATTCTGGCTCCTTTCAAAATTTGGGCAAGTTTCTCCCAGCTGACCCTAATTGAAACCGAACAGTAAACTCATTATAATAGTGCAATTCTTGAAGCAGGCTTTCACACAGGAAAGGCAATGGCTTCTCACACTGTCAAGGGGACATGATGACTGAAAATGTTTTCATTCGTATAATCTTGCAAAAGTTGAGTCAATAAGCCATGAATAAACCCATAAGTTGCACCTTGAAACATTTTAGTAAGGCATTCTGAAAATGCTGTGACAAATATTCAAGCATGTTGAAATACAGACGTAAAGAAACATACACATCGGCATATACCAATAAAGCAGTCAGTCGAAGGTAGCATTTTGTTTTGCTCTGAGACATCTTCTGTCTAAACAACCACTGTTGGAAATTTGTCTGATTTCTGTGTTTGCCTTTCCATTCATTCTGAGGTTTTACAATTCTACAACAAATTAACTTTGCTGCTTTCTTTCAAATTCCTTTTTACTGCTTTTTCCTTTACCTCCCTTATTTAAAACATTTTCCTGACTGTCACTTTTCCTGATCACTTCTCCAAACATGTTCTCCATATTTCCTCTGTGATTTCAAGCAATGTTCATTCTCCTTTTATTTTAGATATGAACAGACCTGTTGGGAATAGCCAGATAATCAGGGCAATCTTTGGGCATGGTATGAAATCCCAAACAATATTTACAACCTTTGGAATCTACTGCATGTCTGGCTATTGTTGCAATTTCGAGCAGGAGTCCTGAGGCCAAAAAAGATAATCACTGGTTGTGTCTGGGGATTTGACACGCTTTATTGTGGCTAGTCAAGAAAACCACTCAGAAATCCACACTAAAATATCATCTCAGAAATGACAAATACCACTCACTCTAGTGGTGGCCATGCAAGTGTGAGATGCCCTTTTCATTTGATGATCAGATTCTGGGAAGTCTCCAAAAATGCTTTTGTGTGTTGAGTCAGGCTCTATTTTGCAATTACATTTTCCCTGAATGGTTTACTGTACAGTTGAACTTTCTTAAGGACAGACAAGCTTGATTGAGTGTTTCCTGATAAAAAAGAATCTATTCAGTATCATTATTGTTTAAATTGAAACCATAGGAGTAATTCTTAGTGTTGGCAGGAGAAGAGCCCTTGCTTCATTGGAGAGGAAAATTAAGTAGGACATACAATGCAAGATCAATCTGATAACTAATTTCTCCCTTTCTGTGGAAGTTCCACACCTAACAATAAGTACCATGCAGATAGTCAATATTATGAAAATGTATCAAATTTAAACTTATGATTAAAATGCATTTAACTTTGACTTTATTATATACTTCAAAGAACAGTAATTTGGTGTACATATATAAATGGACAGTTGTCAGGACAATCCAACAAAAAATAATCTTTTTTTTCTTGAGCTTTAACTCCTCTGCCACTCACTGTGTGGGGTCAGTGATAATGGGTCTTAGGGTAGGGATGAAGTGATAATTCTTGAGTGAAAAACCTTTGAGATGCAATGGAAGGTTGACTTTCTGTTGACTTTTAGTTCAATAATAGAATTTAGTTCTGCAATATAACAAGTGGATTGGAATAAAACCTTCTGCAATGCCTGCTCAACAGAAGAATATTACCTGTTCTACTTGCAAATAACTTTGAAAGCATTCAGTTGAATGATGATGAGCTGTGAAAATCATATAAACCAGTTTTTTGCCTTACCAACTTGTTAATGAAAGCAACCAATCCAGTGTAGATGAGAGGGAACTAGTTGATGTGGTGCATTTGGTTTTGGGAAGGGTGCAGCACTGGAGGTTTCTGGACAGTGTAAAAATACATGGAATTGAGGACAACATCCTCATGTGCAGTGAAGGTTCATTAACAAGTCAAAAACAAGATTCATACATGTATTGGTGGACTGTAATATGGTAATACAGATTTGGCCTCAACTATTCACAAGTTGACTGAGGGAACTAAATATAAGGCTTCCAGTTTTGCTGTTGACATAAAACTCCAAGGAAATGAGAGTAATGATGAGGATGAAAAGACGTTTCAAGAGGATATAGAGTTAGTGGACCCACCATATGAACAAAGAGAAACAAGAAGAAAAATTAATGAGAATTTTTCAAAATAGTGACAGATTGGGATATGTTAAAAGGGTCTGAGGATTCTTGTATAATTAATTGAAAGCTAAGGTTCATGTAAGCAGGTTGGAAGGCAAATTAACTGTTGTCCTTAATTACAAGAGGATCTGAGTACAAGATTAGAGAATGTTACCACACCCTAAGTGCCTTGTGAATCCACACGCAAATCTAGTTTTGTTCACTCATTTATGGGATGTCAGCTTAGCAGTGGCAGCATTTAATTAATCATTCCCAATTGCCTTGCAAAGGTGCCGATGAACTGCCTTCTTGAACTTCTGTGCCCCCTTGGGATGTAGGTATACCCAAAATGGTGTTAGGAGTTCTAGGATGTTCTAGGATTTTGACTCAGTCAATACATTTTAAAGATAGGGTGCTGTGTAATATTTGTGGGTTTGTGTACAATTTTGCTCTCCACACCATAAAAAACCTTGAAGGGAGTGTTCACCATTACTGAGCAGCAATCATGAAGTTTGTGCCCAACCTTACATAGAAGATTGTGGCTTGCATAAATATAATTTTACTTCTCACATTCCTCTGTCCTCTTACCCAACAGACTGGCTGCAAAGATGTAATCACTCTCATTCAGTGTGATATCCACAACCAGCCATCACTGAACAAAGTTAGCTCCGAAGACCCTGAGAAGATAAAGTCTAGCTGTTCTGTTTCTCATTCTTCAAGTATTTTCTCGTCATTTGTTTTTCATTTTTCCCAGCCGTTCTGTATTCCAAGGAAAATGCTTCTGCTTGCACCCATGTCTGGGAAAGGCTGGCATCTGCAAGTATTCTGAAATAAAACAGATCCCTTTGTTCTTGGGTAAAGAAATGCACTCCCTGCAGCCTTTTGAAATGATAAAATGTCTCAAACATTAGTCTTCAACTATATAAATAGTACTGGTGGGTGGTTTTCCTGTTGTTGGAAGTGCTTTCAGCTGCGTAGGGACAACACAGAGTCCAATTTGGCAGGACTTCCTCATTCAACCTTGAAATGGTTGGCAGCACAACCTGCCAACCCTGCCTACTTACAGGAGGTATTGAGGACCCATGCTAAGCTTTTCCCACTGTGTTACAAACATGCATTTATGCATATCAGAGTCAATTCGTGTGAATTGGTTTCAAACTCCAGGTGATAGAGAATTAAATTTTACATTCTATACAGTAATGGTGCATCAGTCAGAAAAGCAAGGAACAAACAAATCTCATTGCTCAAAGCTGATCCTGAGGAATTTTACATACTTTTTTTTCACAAGCTTAAAAGCTAGGTGTTAATTTAATAAGTCTAACATGGAGGAAACTTTAAATATAAATACTTTGTGTGGCCGAGAATGGACGAAAGGCTTTCTTTTTAGGTGAAGTTACCATTCATTCAAGAAAGCTGATGGTGCCAAAGGAGACAAAATTGGATTCCTGCACAACCACAAGTATGTGCCACACACAAACTAGACTGAAAATAAGTATTCATATATGAATGCCCCACTGTTAATATTCCTCTTCTCTGAGCACTGAGATCATTGTTTAGAACTAGGCACTGTCTTTTCTTAAATACCAGTTCAGGGACTTCAGTTCATCTTTTGATCCCTATTCCCTAACTTGTCAGCAATTTTCAAATTGCTTTTGATCTGAAGAAATGTTGCAAGTTACTTCTGGAAAGATTTTTTAAATTCAATTTTGAAATATAGCACAGTAAAAGGTCTTCCTGGCCCATTAGCCCGTCTGCCCAAATATACCCATGTGACCAATTAATCTACTAAACCCTACATCTTTGAAATGTGGGAGGAAACCGGAGCACCCAGAGGAAACCTACACATTCACAGGGAGAATGCACAAACTCCTTACAAATGACATTGGATTTGAATGCTTGTATAGCATTGCACCAACTACTCTGCTCACTGTGCTGCCCTAAGTTATCAGAAATATTTTGATCCAGAGCCATTTAAAGAGCTACAAATGGTAGGTGTCCAAAAGATTGGACAAAGAGGGAGATTTTAATGAGCTTTTTAAATTTGAGAAGGATTGAGAGATCAAAGAGATTTAAGAAGGAAAATCCAAAGTGAAGAGTTTATGCCAAAGGTGAGCAATTTCAAATAGGGAACATTCACAAAGATAGAGGTGACTCATTTTTGAAAAGGATAAAAATTTTCAAATGGAAGCATTATTGGACCTGGAATCAATGTAGCTCACTAGGAAAAACACAAACTTACTGGAGGAACTCAGCAGGTACAGATATATAACCGATGTTTCAGGCCTGAGCCCTTCTTTAAGAATATCCGTGTTGTGGTTACAATCACAGCATTTGCAGACTTTCGTGTTTCACTCAATATAGGTCAATGACTGCGGAAGCATTATCTAAGCCGAATTCAGAGCAAATATGGGCATGGGTGCATCATTTTCAATGAAAATGTGCAAAGACCGGGATGAGAGACATTAAAAACATTTATGATGGTATGAATAGCAAAGTGCTGAGGCAGGGGTGAAGGTGCATAGCATCCCAAATAATTGACCAATGAAAAACAGTTCATTATAACATTTAGTAATGGGACTAATTTGAATGTAATTTTAGACTTTTCATTTCATTGTGCATATTAATATTATATAATTCTAAAGTAAATATTTGCAGATGCTGGATCTTCTACCATGAAGAAACCAGATAGAGATTGGATGATTGCTTATACAAGTTAATGAAGCAAGTAAAATTTGAGGATCAGTCTAGAATTAAAATAAAAACCTGTGCATAGTCGTCCCTTGAAACCTGTTCTGCAATTCAATAAGATCATGGCTGATTCTATGCTTTGTCTATATTCTTATCTGATCTGAAAATCTTCAGACCCACTTAATGACCACATGTCAACAAATCGAAGGTTTGGAAATCATCAGGATTGGAGAATCTACTAACTTGAGAGGCAGAGGTAATTCATAAGAAATGTTTCTTTCCCAGTCATAAATGGCTAAACGTTTAAGCTGACATGATGCCACTTAGTTCTAGATTATCTAAGAAAACAAAGTAGCCTATTAACATCTCCTCTGCAAATCTTTCTTGGAATCATGTATGTCTGGTATCACGGACTGGTATAGGGACACCAATAGCTTGAGTATAAAGCCTTGTAAAAGGCAGCAGACACAGCCCAGTACATCACAGCAAAATCCTACCTACTATCGAGAAAATCTGCATGGAATGCTGCTGTCGGAGAGCAGAAGCAATGATCGAGGAGCCACATCACCCAGCATAGCATCTGTTCTTGTTGCTACCATACGAAAAGAGGTATAGGTGCCACAAGTCTCCACTACCATGTTTAGGAACATCTACTACCCTTCCACCATCAGACTTCTCAACGACAAACTCAATTAAGGACTCATTGAAGGATTCTTACTTTTCTACTCTATAAATTTTCTCTCTTTGTATTGCACAGTTAGTTTGTTTATATGCATACATTGAGTACATTTTTTTTAACCATAAATAAGTGGTAATTCTGCCTCACCCACAAGGAAAATAATTTCAGAGTTGTATGTAATGTCTGACAATAAATCTGAACTTTGACTTAGTGAGATTGCCTTTCATTCTTCTAAATACAAGTGAATACAAAGATTCTCCATTATAAGTCAGCGCCATGATTCCCAGATCAATCTTGTAAATAAATGTAAAGAAATGTTTTATAACTTGCAAATATATGAAATCTATATTTGTACATCTGTTATTATATTGGTGGAACTTAAATGAAATGTTATTCTTCAATTTATTTGATTAACTCGATCTGAAGTATCACCAGAGGTTCCAATCAGAACCACAGCCATAGATACCACCTGCTCCCCACTGAATGATGAAGACCCATAAATCACTTAAAACATCAGCACTTCACAATCTTTCCTTTCCTACATAAGAATCCAGACATGCTAGTCTGCTGTGTTCTCCTGCCTGAGGCTTTCATGCCTGACTAGACAGAGTGCCTGTCAATCAAGCTGGCAGTCAGGACGAAAGAAGAATTTTAAAAAAGATTGTGCATCTAAAAAGGGAAGAACACTCACTGTCTCCATTTTCCCTGTCCAAAATTTCTGATTCCCTATTCCTATAAACCTCCTACCTCACACTGAGCTTCTCGTACACAACAAATGCAGTTATGCAGTATTTGTGGTCAGTGGTAACCGTGGAGAGTGAAATAAAACCTGAACATTTTCATGTTCCACACTGAGTACTTGGCGCCAAAAACTGTGTTTTCATCAGGGAGTGGAGGGGAGGGTGTGGTTTCTAGTGAGCAGCAGAGGGGAGGGATAGTTTCAGCAGCGAGTAGAGATGAGAGGGTTTCAGCAGAGGGTGGAGGGGAAGGGTTGGCTTCATCAGCAAGTAGTGGGGAGAGGGTTTCAGCAGGAAACAGAAAGGCGGGGATGGTTTTGGCAGGGAGTGGAGGGATAGTCTGGTGGCAGAACAATCCTGCATTATTACCAAACTATTAAAATTTATCAGTAAGATCATCCAACTGTTTAAAAGTACTTTTTTTATTGCCAAAAAAATTGAAATACATTTAAATTATCTTAAACAATTAAAAATATAAAATTACTGCCTCTCCCATTGAAATCAGGTAAGACGCAGTGCAGGCTTTTCAAACATGCTGGAAAACTTCTGCAAACATGTATCCTGCTTCTGGGGTCCATGGGAAATGTAATAAAAGCTGCTGGCAATTCCTGACCAATTCAATCCACTGTAGATATACCTAACTAGGTATAAGTACATTAGTCTATAAGTTTTTTTTTCTTTTTTTTCTTTGGCTTGGCTTCGCGGACGAAGATTTATGGAGGGGGTAAAAAGTCCACGTCAGCTGCAGGCTCGTTTGTGGCTGACCAGTCCGATGCGGGACAGGCAGACACGATTGCAGCGGTTGCAAGGGAAAATTGGTTGGTTGGGGTTGGGTGTTGGGTTTTTCCTCCTTTGCCTTTTGTCAGTGAGGTGGGCTCTGCGGTCTTCTTCAAAGGAGGCTGCTGCCCGCCAAACTGTGAGGCGCCAAGATGCACGGTTTGAGGCGTTATCAGCCCACTGGCGGTGGTCAATGTGGCAGGCACCAAGAGATTTCTTTAGGCAGTCCTTGTACCTTTTCTTTGGTGCACCTCTGTCACGGTGGCCAGTGGAGAGCTCGCCATATAATACGATCTTGGGAAGGCGATGGTCCTCCATTCTGGAGACGTGACCCATCCAGCGCAGCTGGATCTTCAGCAGCGTGGACTCGATGCTGTCGACCTCTGCCATCTCGAGTACCTCGACGTTAGGGGTGTGAGCGCTCCAATGGATGTTGAGGATGGAGCGGAGACAACGCTGGTGGAAGCGTTCTAGGAGCCGTAGGTGGTGCCGGTAGAGGACCCATGATTCGGAGCCGAACAGGAGTGTGGGTATGACAACGGCTCTGTATACGCTTATCTTTGTGAGTTTTTTCAGTTGGTTGTTTTTCCAGACTCTTTTGTGTAGTCTTCCAAAGGCGCTATTTGCCTTGGCGAGTCTGTTGTCTATCTCATTGTCGATCCTTGCATCTGATGAAATGGTGCAGCCGAGATAGGTAAACTGGTTGACCGTTTTGAGTTTTGTGTGCATTAAAAGTACATTAAAAGTAAAAGATTAGTGAGAGATAAAATTGGACCCCTTGTAGATGGCGAGGGTAGGCTGAGTGAGAAGTCTGAGGAAATGGGGGATATTTTGAATGATTTCTTTGCCTCGGTATTCACTAGGGAAAAAAATGTTGCACCAGATGAAGTAAAGAAAAATAGTGGGGAGGTCATGAAGCACATAAAGATAACCGAGGAGAAAAGATAAAGGTGGATAAATCTCCCGGACCGGACAAAATATTCCCTAGGACACTCAGGGAGGCTAGTGGACAGTTAGTGGGGCCATTAACAGAGATATTTAGGATGTCACTGGCCACGGGGGTGGTGCCAAAGGATTGGAGGGTGGCGCATGTGGTTCCTCTGTTTAAGAAAGGGTCCAAATGCAAACCTGGGAATTATAGGCCTGTAAGTCTGACGTCTGTGGTGGGCAAGTTGATGGAAAGTGTTCTGAGGGATTCTATTTACAAATTTTTGGAGGTACAGGGATTGATAGGGAGTAATCAGCATGGTTTTTTCAGGGGTAGATCATGCTTGACAAACCTGATTGAGTTCTTCGAGGGGATTACAAAAAAGGTTGATGAAGGGAAAGCTGTGGATGTTGTCTATTTGGACTTTAGTAAAGCTTTTGACAAAGTTCCCCACAGGAGGTTAGGAAAAAAGGTGGAGGCATTAGGTATAAATAAAGAGGTAGTGAAATGGATTCAGCAGTGGTTGGATGGGAGGTGTCAGAGAGTAGTGGTAGAAAATTGTTTGTCCAATTGGAGGCCGGTAACTAATGGAGTTCCTCAGGGTTCGGTCCTGGGTCCACTATTATTTGTTATATATATTAACGATCTGGATGTAGGAGTGGAGAATTGGATAAGCAAGTTTGCGGATGACACAAAGATTGGTGGTGTTGTGGACAGTGAGGTAGATTAGCGTAGATTAAAAGGTGATTTAGGAAGGCTGGAGATGTGGGCTGAGAAATGGCTGATGGAATATAATACAGATAAATGTGAGGTGCTACATTTTGGAAAGGCAAATTTAAATAGGTAATATACATTGAATGGTAGACAATTGAGGAGTGCTGAGCAACAAAGGGATTTAGGAGTAATGGTAAATAATACCCTCAAGGCTGATACTCAGGTAGATGGTGTGGTGAAGAAGGCATTTGGAATGTTGGCCTTCATAAATCGGAGTATTGAATTGAAGAGTAGGGAGGTTATGATGAAATTGTACAAGGCATTGGTGAGGCCAAGTTTGGAGTACTGTGTACAGTTTTGGTCACCAAATTATAGGAAAGATATAAACAAAATAGAGAGAGTGCAGAGAAGGTTCACGAGAATGTTGACAGGATTTCACGGTCTGAGTTACAGGGAAAGGTTGTGAAGACTGGGGCTTTTTTCTCTGGAGCGTAGAAGATTGAGAGGGGACTTGATAGAGGTGTTTAAGATTTTAAAAGGGACAGACAGAGTAAATGTGGATAGGCTTTTTCAATTAAGAAAGGGGGAGATTCAAACTAGATGACATGGTTTAAGATTGAAGGGGGAAAATTATAAGGGGAACATGAGGGGAAATTTCTTTATGCAGAGGGTGGTGGGGATGTGGAATGAGCTTCCGGCAGACGTGGTCGAGGCGGGATCATTGGTTATATTTAAGGAAAGACTGGATCGTTACATGGAGAGGAGAGGACTAAAGGGGTATGGACCGGGTGCTGGTCAGTGGGACTAGGAGGGTGGGGATTTGCTACGGCATGGACTAGTAGGGCTGAACTGGCCTGTTCTGTGCTGTAAGTGGTTATATGGTTATATATGGTTAAATGTTAGACATAGAAGTATGAACAGTCGATTCAACCTGCCGTGCCTCTGAATAAGGCCTTGGCTGATTTTCTAGCTCATCTTCATTTTCCTGTCTCAACTCCATGTTACTTGGACTCCTTAATACCTGCTGTCATTGCTTACACTCTTGTAAACAATGCATGATGATACTTTCAGAAGCCCTACACATAGAGTTTCCAAAGTTCACCCTTTGAAGAAAAGTACCAATATATTTGTGTAATCGTCGAATTGTCTGGACCACTTTTTCTGGCCAATAAATGAAGGTTGACTTTTTAATGGGTAAAATGTTGACCTCGGGAAATATCTGTTGGGAGCTCAAATGGCCAGGACTGCGTGGTACATCCGTGGTCAGGGCATCGGGATCTCGGGGCGGGGGGGGGGGGGTAGGCGGCCAGGGCATCAGGATCTTTGATGGGCAGGTGGCTGGAGTGTATGGAGCTCGAATGCGCAAGCGGCCAGGGCAAGGCTCTGTGGTTGGGAGCTCTGATGGGTGGCCAGCTGGGCTGAGGATCCACGGTTGGGAGCTCGGATGGGCGGGCAACTGGGGTGAGGATTTGCAGTCAGGAGCTTTGATGAGCAGGTGGCCGGGGCCTCGGGTGCTCCAGTGGGCAAGCAGCAGGGTGAGGGCCCACTGTTGTGGTATCGGTATCTCTGATGGGTGGGTGGTCTGGGCGTCGGGAGCTCTGGTGGGCAGGCAGCCGAGGTGAAGTTTTTCAATTGGGGTGTTGGCTGCTTGGCTAAGTGGGCAATTGGGGCCAAAAATAGGGGGGAGGGGCAACTTTTACCCAGGTTATACAAAAGCTGATTTTTGGGTCAAAAATAGTTCAACTATAACATGGTATCGACAGTTACACGAGTATATGTGGTATCTGTATTTTAGAATGAAATGGCCTGTCTTCTTTTAAAAAATTGTTACCCCCCCCCCCCCTTTTATGTACCTATATACCAAGGCTAGTTAAAAGAATGACCACTGAGAGCCTGGTGTCTTCTTGTGAACCAGGTTCAGGGATGATCAAATGACACAGGCTAGTGATGCAGTTGGCCTAGTGATTCAGATCATGACTTTTGTGGCTGAAACACTGAACAAAAGTTGAGGCCCCAACATTGATCCTTGTGACACAACACTCTCACTCTTATCATCTTGTCAACCATAAAAAAAAACATTAGTTTATACTTATTCTGTGTTTCCTGTTAACCAGCCAATAGTTTATCCTCATCAATACATCACTTCTTACACATCTGAGCTTTCATCTCACAATTATGTTAGCTATGACCAACACATCAAATGCTTTGTGAAAAAAATAGTACAGTACATCAAACTACACATTTCTTCAAGAGGTTCCAATAAATTTGCTAAATATCATATACCTTTTATCAAAATCATATTGACTTTGCCTTGATTACCTTGCATTTTTTTTCTAAAGTACTCTGCTAAGGCATTCTTTATTGCTATTTTAAATATATTTCACTGGCCTATTGTTCTTTCCCCTTTTAAATAAAGAAGTTATGGATGCTATTTCTATCCTCTAAGACCAATCCAAAAAAGCAGTTTAATTCTTCCCACATCTCTTTATTTTCCATTATTAATCCAACAAATTAATTTTTCAAGGAGAAATGCTCAGTTTGTTGACTTCAATGACTGGAAGACTACAATTATGGCACCTTCATTCAAGAAACACAAGCAAGGATAAGCTTGATAATTATAGTCCTGTTGGAGCAATTTCAGTGGTAAGAAAGGTATTGGAAGTACATTCTGTGGGACGGAATAAATGTACCCTTGGAAATGATTTGTTTGTGGCAGGAGCTGTCTCACTAATATATTTGAGTTCTTTTCTTGAAGAGATAAAATGTGTGTGTGCGTATACAATATGCACTTTAAATTTAGACAGAGAGCTCGATTTCAGCCTATGAATCTGCACTACCCAATTTACAACCAATTAACCTATACCCCCACCCCCCATACATTTCGAACAGTGGGAGGATCGGAGCCTCAAGGGAAAAACTACACTGATAAGGGGAGAACATACAAACTCCTTGCAGGCAGCGCAGGATTCAAATCCAAGTCCCAATCACTAGTGCTGAAATGGAGTTGTGCAAACTGATATGCCAAGTGTGAGGGAAATTAGGGAAATATTTAGAAAGGCCTCTGACAAGATCCCATGACCAAAGGGTTAAAGCACATGGGGAAATTACTGGTATATCCAAAATTGGTTTGTAAAAGGAGACAGATTTTCTCTTGAAATTTTTTTTTTAAATTTTAAATTTTAAATTTTGACCTACAGCTAAATAACAGGCCATTTCAGCCCACGAGTCTGTCCTGGCCAATTTACCTATACCCCAGGTACATTTTGTATCACATGCAATAGTATTGGGTTCATTGTAGCAATACACAATTTTCCCTTTCTAATTTGTTGTAATTGAGCTATTTTTAAAGTGTCATTGGGACGGGTTTTACTTCCTGTCTGCCTCTGTATGTGTTTATTTATTGTTTTGCTACTCCAGATAAAGTTGCTCTTTTGAGCTTGAAGTTTTCAAATGGTTCTTTCTCAAAATAGAAGTCACTGATTTTGTGAAAGTGTTGACCCACTTTGAACTGGAGCCATACATTTGGATAGCTGTGTTCTGTTCAGGATTATCGGTGAATTTGTGGAAGAAAATGAGGATTGGCTGGAGTATGAGGAGAGGTTGGGACACTTTTTCTGTGCTAATGGAATTACTGGGAGGCTAAGAAGTGCTCTATTCTCCTGAATGTGTGTGGGACAAAAACTTACAAGTTGATAAGGAACTTGACCACACTGCAGAAACTGGGGGAAATTCCATTTGATGAACTGGTCAAACTCATGGGGAACCACGACAATCCAGAACCTTCTGTGATAGTCCAACAGTTTTAGTTTCACAGCCTTTTCAGGAAGCCATCACAGTTTGTGGCCAGTTTTGTGGCTGAGCTTCGGCAGCTCTCAGAGCATTTTGAATTTGAAGCAGTATTGGATGATATGCTCCGTGATGACATATAATGCTGCTTGTTGGGGTAAACCCCAAATTCTGACTTTCAAGAAAGCCCTAGATATTGCCCAAGGCATGGAGATGGCTGCTAATAATGCCAAGGATATCCAGAAAGGACACGGGTGGGGTGGGGTGGGGGGGGGTGGGGTAGCCACAGTCAGTGGCAGTGTACCAAGTCAGGAGGGAGACTGGTTTACAGGCAAAGTCAGTGGAATGTTTTTGGTGTGGAGGGATGCACTATACAAATGAATGCAAATTCAAAGACACTGTCTGCTATGGTTGTGGCAAAAAGAGACCTTTAGCTAAGAAGTGCAGGAGGGTAAGGTTAATCCTGAGCAAAGGAAAGCTCAATGGGCTCCGGCAGCCACACACTACCTAGAAGAAGCAGCTGAAGAGACAATGTGCGCTTACAATATATTTGGAGTGGAAAAAGATGAGGAACCACCTGAGCCATATTCTGCCACAGTCACTGTCAGAGGAAAGGATATTAATTTTGAGATTGATTCAAGGGCCATACCATTAGTCAGCAGTGAGGAGACCTGCAGGAGGACATGGGGGTTCCAACCTGCCTCCCATCAGACCATTAAATCTCAAACTCAGGACCTATACAGGGGCAGCCCATGCCTCATTTAGGGGCTGGTGATAGCTAAAGGTAGGAGCCCAGTCTTTTGGGCCATGATTGGGTTTACAAACTCCAGCTCAACTGGCATGAAATTAAGAATGCACACACAGCAGAGGACATTCTGCAGTGGTACAGCAATGTTTTCAGGGATGAGCTGGGCACATTGAAGAGTGTGACAGTGAAACTCGATGTTGTCCTTGAGGCCATACCACATTTTTTAAAAAGTCCACGGTGGTGCCCTACCCCATGAAAGACAAGGTCGAGGAGGAGCTGAAACGATTACAGCAGTTGGCCATCATCAAGTCCATTCAGTTTTCAGGGTGGGCGGCTCCCATTGTTCCAGGTTTGAAGGCAAACAAAATGGTAAGGATATGTGGGGACTATAAGCTTATGGTGAAATCAGGTCTCTAAGATGGAGGAGCACCCATTGCCATGGGTGGATGACCATTTTGCAACCCTGTCAGGGGGTAAGCTATTCTCAAAGCTGGACATGAACCACGCTTATCAACAGCTGCTGCTCGATGAGGAGTCAATGGAGTACGTCACAATTAACACGTATAAGGGATTATTTAAATACAGTCGCCTGGTGTTGGAGTGGTGCCCAGCCCCACCATTTTCCTAAGGGCAATGGACCCCTTGCTGCAGGGGATTCTGCATGTAGCAGTGTACCTGGATGATATTTTGTCCATGGGGGCCACAGAGGTGGAGCACCTAGCTAGGACCGGGTGTTGAAGAGGCTCTCAGATACAGGGCTGCGAGTGAAACATGGCAAATGTGTGTTCCTAGAAGTGAGTGTGACCTACCTGGGACACAAGATCACAGCTGAAGAGCTCTTCATGGTGGAGGACGAAGTGAGAGCTATCAAGGAGGTGCCAATCCAAAGAGCATCATGGAACTTATTTCATTTTTGGGCATGGTGAATTATTATGGCAAGTTACTTCCTGACCTCTCAAGGGTTTTAGCTCCACTGTATAAGCTGTTGCACAATAACATTAAAAGCAGGAGGAGGAAATTGAGGACATAAAAGAACTCCTCTACTCACTGAAGCTGCTGGTTCACTATGACCCAGATAAGGAAACCACTCTTTCATGTTTTGCTTCGCCCTATAGAGTAGGGGTGGTTCTCTCACATGTAATGGAGGACCATTCAGAGAAGCCTATTGGTTTTGCTTCATGTACTGAAATGGCTGCTGAGAAGGGATATTCACAGCTAGACAAAGATGGTCTGGCCATTGTTTTTGTGGTCACATATTTTCATCGGTACCTCTATGTACATGCTTTCAATTTATACAATTGATACAAATCATAAACCACTGATGAGCCTGTTCAGTGAGACCAGATGTGTCATATCTCTAGCCTCAGTTCTCACATTATCACCCTACCAGTATACTATTGTGTACAGACCTGGTTGAGATAATGAAAATGCCAATGAGCTGAGACATCTACCCTTACCTGAAACACCAATATTACATCTGTGTCTCCAGATACAGTCTTTTCATCAGAGAGGCTGTCAGAAACACCTGTAAGGGTGACTCGGATAAAAGAGTGGACAGAGAGGGACCCAGTCCTATCTCAAGTTATGATTCATTTTGCAAGGATGGTCCAGTATCATGGAAGGAGAGGAACTGAAGCCTTATACCAAACGAAAGACAGAATTGAGTCTGCAGAATGGCTGCATTTTCTGGGGGGGGGGGGGGAGACTGAGGGTCATCGTGTCTCCCCCTGGGCATTCAAACATTGTGGCCCATTTATGGGTCAGATGTTTTTAGTAATGATGGATGCACATTCCAAATGGATAGAAGTTCACATCATGGGCAACATTGCAGTCAATTCAACTATAGACAAATTCAGGCAAGTGTTTGCAGTCCAGGGGTTGCCTGACACTCTGGCCATTGATAATAGCCCAACATTTACCAGTAGCTGTTTAGTGATTTCATGCAGCAGAATGACATTCATCACATTCAGACGACCTCTTTCCACCCAGCCTCAAATGGTTTGGCTGAGTGGACTATTCAGACAGTGAATAAAGGCCTGAAGAAAATGACAGGAGACTCCCTTAGCAGCAGGCTTCCACATTTCTTGTTTAAATACCACCTTATGCCGCAGTCTACAACTGCACGCACTCCAGCAGAGATGCTGGTGGGGTGTAGGCCCAAGTCAAGATTGGACCTGCTGCACCCAGACAGGAAGGCAAAAGTGGAGAGAAAGCAGGATAAGCAGAAGGAGGGACATGATTAACATGCACGAGAAAAATAGTTAAAACCAGGTGACAATGTTTATGTGAGAAACCATCAGGAATAGTGACCTGTGGTTATTCTTAAGCAGAGTGGGCCAGTCTCCTATGTTGTTAAGCTGACTGAAGGACGTGATTTCCACAAACATCAGGACCATGTACACTTGTGTCATGATACATAGTCATGGAGTTCCCAATGGTGAGACAGACTACTGTGGAATTGTGTTCCCCAGTGACTTTGCCAGAGAGAGAGGTGCTAGCAGAAAGGCTTGGGTCCCCTGAAGAGGATGGACATTCCCACATGGACACACAGAACCCTCTTATGCCCTTTACACCAGATCTTCAATTAACTCCACAAAAAAATTTTCTGAGAATCTGTACTCCAAACACTCAATGAATTAATCACCTGGACCAAAGTTATCCTATTAAAATTCCCCTTGGAAATCATCATGTCTTCCTCGTGTTTTTACTTTTTTTAAACATGTGGTTACTATTACAAGATTGCACACCACACACACCTCAGGATGACATTTAAAAAACAGTCCATTTACCCCGAACTCGTCCATGCTCACCTGAGCTCGTACTATTTCCCTGCATTTGACAATATCCTTCCAACCCTTTCACTTTCCAGCTCAAATGTCTTTTTAATGCCATAATTGTACCTGCATCTACCACTTCATTCTATACATGCTCCAATGTGTGGAAAAGTCATCCGTCAAATCCATTTTAAATCATCCCCCCCCACCACCATCTTTATCCTAAGCTCCCTGGTTTTAGTCTCTTCTGCCTCAGGGAAAAGACTGATTATTCACCTTTCTCTGCCCCTCAGGATTGTGTACATTTCTACAGGATTACTCCTCAGCTTCCTACAGTCCATTGAAAGAAGTTAAAGGTATTGAGCTTCTCCTTAGAAATTAAACCCTTCACTCACGGTAAAATGCTCTTTTTTTTTCTGCACCCTTTTCTTTTTCATGTCAGCTTTCCCTCAGCATGATGAGCAGATTGGACATAGTCTTCCAATTATGGCCTTGTACTCGTATAACGTGATGTCTCAACTCATGTACTCAATGTCCTGACTGACAATGACACATGGCAAATACTTTACCATCTATGTCACCACTTTCAGGAAGTGTGCCCCGAGGTGTCTCTGTTCCATAATGCTTCCCGGATCTCACCATTTAGTGGAGACCTGACCTGAATCGGCTTAACAAAAATGTAATATCTTGTGATTAAGGCAATACCCAACAGCAGAGTACTGCTCGCTCATTAGTGAGAGAAGAGAACAAGAACATTGGTTGAAGTTTCTTTTGTCATTGAACTTGCAATGAGATTTGAATTCACAACCTTCTGATGATGTTTCCAATGAGCAATAATTCAACTCTAAAAATAAGCACAGATTTAACGAGTGAAGTTAGAGCAGATCCAGTGATGGTTCTATTGCCATTTTGTTCTGAAATGAAGAACAGGTAGGTTTTCAAAGCTAGTCACACCATTATTGTAAAAATTCTTTTATTGAGAACATGGCACAACACTTGATGTTTTCATATATTGATCTGCTAACTGTTTGCTATTAAATTGTTGAACCTGGAATATCAGCTGCTTTTGGTTTAACATTTGAAATGAGTAGGCAGAAATTCTGCAAGCTACAGACATTTTTTTCAAGGTACCTATGGCAGATTAGTCACAGAGCTAGAGGATATTTGGAAATTGTGGTTAAAATGAAAAAAAGTAACAGATTACAAGAAACAAACTCAATTAATGTTAAGTCATTCTGTGAAATTGCTTCCAGATGAGTTAAGGTTTTAGTTGTTAAGCCAGGAGTGAACAATCCTGAATCAGATGAGACTGTAGCAAATGTGCAATTTTCAATTGGGTGTGGTGTTGAACTGACTTTGAGTTTATGCATCAGATAAATTAAGGTTCTGCAGATGACCTTGGTACAAAAGTATAAGGGTAGTTACTTTATTTCAATTTTTTCTTTGTTTCTTCCCTTCTTTATCCTCTCATCTCTTTCCTTATGGATGGGTAACACTGTAATGTGGTTCAGGCTGAAGGGGAGAAAATGCTGCTGTGGATTAGGTTCGGACTTTTTAAACCACAAATTAAACACCAGTCTTTATTTAAGAGGGAAATAAGCTACTGTTAATTCTGGACCTGATTTCCCAGTAGCAACTATAAAGGTGCTCAGGTGAGGTCTGTGGGTTGCAGTTGAGATGAATGATGTGGCCAGGATTATTTTAGGGTGGTAACACACAGGTAGCAGGAAAAATAAGAATCCAGCCAATGCTCATCATTTATGAGCACACTTGGTAGGGAAATGGATGAAAGTTAATGAATTGGCTTGGAATTCTAATAGCTTTTTCTAGTGCCTGTTAACCTTGCTTTACACATCCTTAATTGACCAACATTTTTTACTTGTATTTTTTTCTTCAATTCTTTTGCCCATTATTCATCCTCGTATCCCTGTCCATCTCCTGTACGCATTCCAAATTGGAAAATATTTTAATAAATTGTCAAGTTGGGATTCAACCTAACCTAAGTGAAGTGATGTTTTTTAACCTGATTTTCCTTTAATTTTACATAATTATCCAAAAATTTATATTACCTACCATTTCCTGTCTTCTATATTTAAAATTATTTTCATTGTTTTTTAGAAAAACAAACAAAAAAGCAGTAAATCAATTGCAATGAAACCTTTACAAATTTACAAATAATAACATGGTTCAGTAGTAATACTACTTCATTTCTAAATCCAATAAATGGTTATTAATACAATATTGTAAGAAAAAAAATTAAACCCACAGCAATCAAGGTTAAAATTCATATTGGATGTAGTGTTAAATCTGAACAAGCAGCCTCAGGGGATCCAAAAAAATCACTCCCAGCATCATTCATCTTCGCACCTAAATTGATTGCTAATAATTTATGGAAGTGAGCTATAAATGGGCCCCAAGTCTTATCAAATGAAATCTTTATTTTCATTACATTATGCTTAATTTTCTTCAGAATTTAAAAGGGGCGTGGCAAGGTGGCGTAGGGAGAAGATGTGTGAGACCACCTCTCCCTAGCTGAACAAGACATTCAACACTTTTAAAACTTTTTCTGAAGAGGATAAAGTACTGTATACAGTAACAATGAAGAAAACGAGAGGCCAAATGGTGAAGAAATTACATTTTAAAAGAACAGAAAGTGCAGAGGAACTGAGACTTACCTTCCAGAAAGATCCACAGGAGTCGATTGGAGAAGCCCTGAAACCACAGAGAACTCTCCAGACAAAGTTAACAGTTACACCGGTGCCTTTGTTGCGTTCGGGAATGCAAGATGGTGCTGGTGTGGTGAGTCCAATCTCGGAGTTGTGGAGGGAGTGAGCGCGGCACTAGATGCGTGTCTGAAGAGGTCGGGGAGTGTGAGGGCGTGCACCCCGATCATGAGTGCAAATGCGTGTGCGGGCTGGCAGTGTCACTAGTGCAGGACTGGGCCGACAATGTCTTCTCGGTTTGCGGTGGGGGGGGGGTGAATTCAGACCCACAGTCAAGTGGCTCAGGCTGAGATTGTCTCTGTGGAGCAGGAAGAAGAAAAGAAGATGGGCCTCAAAGGTACAAACCTATTCAATTGCAATTGAAGTCTGTTGAATTGAGAGGGGAATGGCTAACATGTATATGAAGAAGTATCTGCAATTAAAATGGATATTAATAAATGTTTGAGAGTGGTGGACACGGTGCAAGATGAATTTAAAGAAATTAAATGGGCATTTCATGATTGCAACAATAAGGTGGAGAAATATACTGAAAGGATGGATTATGTTGAACATTCCATTACTGGTTGGGATAAACAGAGTTTTTAAAGAAAATTGACTCATTGGAAAATCAAAGTCGGTGTAATAATGTCAAAATAGTAGGACTACCGGAAGATATAGAAGGAACCAACCCCCTAGGGCTGTTCTTATCCATTATTTGCGATATCAGGATCGCGAGATGATTTTGCATCTTGGAGTATAGAAAGGTCATCAAAATCAGGGCCCTTTGATGGTTCAAGGCAATAGTCTTTTTCTATGCTAATTTGAGTCAAGATGTTATAAGAAGACGTAAGGAATTTAATCCTGCGAAGGTGGTATTATGGAAGAAGGAATATAGATTTGCTTTTCGATATTTGGTAATATTGAAAGTGTTTTATGGAAATTTTCAGGCTCAATTTAATAAAAAATGAGAGTGATGCCTTAACTTTTGCTAATTCTTTACCAAATAATCCAACAAGTTCTGAGTAGCAGAAACAGTCGAAGTTGAAGGTATTCCTGAAGAACAGGAACGTGAATGGAAAGAAGGTTCTGGAAGTACAGTGATTGATTGTGATTGAAGGAAATGATCAAGCAGTTGGAGGTACGGAGTCCGTGGGCTGAATATCTAAATTTTGTAAAAAATAAAAATAAAAAATAAAAAATTCTGACGATCGGCTGTGGTGGGTGGGCGACTGAAACTTCTGAAGTCGTCTACCACTGGTGGTTTTGACAACACCCGGTCCATAGAGGGGGGTACCACTAGGATTTGTTTTTAATTTTAAAAGGGTTTTTTAATAAAATTTGTTTTTTTTTTTCTTTTACTCTGCCAGTATCACAAAATCCACTCCCCTTGATAGCACATGGGTACTTTGCCGGACATGTGCTTTACATCTGTGGTGTACTCCAAGATGTAAGACAGGTGTTGTTGCTGGCATGCTGACCAGGGGTCCAAGATTTTAGCCAAGGCAAAAGTCAGGGGTTTGTGGTCTGCGAAGGCAATGAAGGACCTGCCCTCTAAGAAGTACCTGAAGTGGTGGATGGCTAAGTACAGCACCAGTGACTCTCTGTTGAAAGTGTTGTACTTCAGTTCCAGAGGCCATAGATGTTTGCCGAAGAAAGCCAGCAGCCGCCAACCTTCTTCGAACTACTGCTCCAGAAATCTGCCGATCGCTGTCCCTGACGTATCCAACAGAAGAGATTCAGAGGTCTTAAAATCCAACATGAAGAAATGTAACATCGACATTAATAATTGGGAAACCAATGCTAAGGACAGGAAACTCTGGCAAACTATCACCTGAGAAGGAATAGCAACTTTCAAAGCCAAAAGATGTGCAGAACTAGAAGAAAAGAGAAGTAAATGGAAAGGGAGGCAGCAACAACCAAAGCCCGATTTGCCATCTGGAACGACCTGCCATGAATGCAGAAGATCTTTCAAAGTCTTTGTTCTTATTAGACACCTGAGAGCCCATAAATAGCCCACCAAATCCATCATTCGACCTCGAGGGATAGTTGTGATGATTACATATTCACAATTCCCTGATCCCCAACTGCCTCATCATCCCCATAGACATGTCATCTTCATATAAATCTACCCTACGTAAGTCTAAAGACTTTCCACTTCTTTCAAGAGTAAAGGTCCAATCAATTCCCCTTTGCCTACTGATACAATCGTCATTATCAATGACTCCAAAGACTGAGTTGAAGATGATGGGCTCTAATACACTTTAGATTGTAGCTGGCCTGACTCCATGTGTTCGAACAAATGGATAGAGGAGAGGGAAGTTGTCCTTTATGGCCAGGTCACAAGGGGAGGAGCTACTGTGGAGCAAATCATCAGGGGGTGGGCCAGCCACTCATACACAGCAGTGTATACATATCACCACATTCAACCATCTTTTTTTTTAAAAAAACAAAGCCCTGCTGGGTTAAAGTCCTAGAGATTCAGTCAGTCGGTGGTTTCCTCTGCCCCTGTGACCTGTGCAGCATCACCTTTGGTGTACTGGTCGGCCTCATTGCTGGTCCTGTGCCTTGACGTTGAGGGGTTAGGGCTGTCTCTGCAGGAGGTGGGGTTTGGTTGTCTGTGGGGGAAGTCGTGGTGGCCAGAGCAGCTGGAAGGGGTCTGGGGTGTGTGGTGTGGGTGCCCGAGATGTGTAGCTAACCTGAAACAGAGTCCCTGAGGGGGGCGATGTGGGTGTAGGTGGTGGCAGGGGGGTGGGTTATCTGTGATATGTGCCAGATCCTGGACAGGGATTGTGTTCTCATGGTTGTCAAGGTACAGCACATAGACATATTGAGGGTTGGCGTGCAGGAGCTGCACCTCTTTGACCAACGGGTCGGTCTTGTAGCCTCTCACGTATTTCTGCAACAGGACAGGTCATGGAGATGAAAGCCAGTGCAGCAGTGTGGTTCCAGGCGAAGGAGTCATGTTGGTAGTGGAGCATAGGAGGGATCAGATGGCTTGGAGGGCTTCCAGCCAGGCCTTATGACTTGAAGGCCAGGAGGATTGCCTTCCATGTGGAGGGCCCATGATACTGGCACATTTTCATCCCATCCAGATCTTATCCTTTGACAATGTCATTTTACTCAGGCCACTGAGCTGACATATTCAGCATTTTACTTTTCTGTGACGTTGAACCAATATTACAAGATTCATGGATCAATTGACAAAAAAAAAGATTTTTACTTTATCTATATGACTTATTAAAATATTCCAAATTTTACTTTTAAAAGGTCTATACAACAATTTAATTTCAAAATGGCTGTCAAACTAAGCATTTTTTGGTCTGGTCTTTGATCCTTGTCTATTCTTGTTCCTATTGGAAATGTATTTTATTATTCCCGATGATGATGCAATTTAAATTCCCAGATATTGGTTCATCCTTAAAACAGCTGTTTCTTTTTTTTTAAATAACAGCTGAAAACTGTTGGTCCAATCATTCCTCTATGTATGGAATTTCAACCAAATACTCAATTATTTCCAATTTTGAAAATGGTTCTAAATTCAAGAATAAATAGTTTATAAAATATTCATTGCACCCATGTTTTATTTCCAATTTTATATTTAATTTGAAATTGCAGATAGTATTAAACCTTTAAAAACCTTTAAAAAGGTTGTCTAAAAAGATTGTCAATTATTTTCAGTTAAACCAATAACTGAGAATTGAGGTGATCATACTTAAAAAAAAGAGATTTGTAATAATAAAGAGTGAAAAAAAACATTATTAAGGAACAAAACTCTGTATGCCATCAATAAATTCTTATTAAAAAATTTGAGGAGTACTTCCTATCAAAATTACAATGTATTTAAGAGAGAAAAAAGAGACTGCACAAAAATAAACCATAATTATAGTTACTTGCAGTATTTTTCAAGAACTTATTGTTCTTAATCTTATGCCACCTGTTTTCCTTGAGACCAGAACATTTGTAATAAACAAACTGTGTCTTCAATTCAAAAGGTGACAACTCCATCTTGAAACACACCAGAGGCTGCAAAAGCTGGAATTTGAAGCTAAACACAAGCTGCTGGATGAACTTAGCAGCAGCAGTGCATGAAAAAAATGGTCGATGAATTGTGCAATAGAGTACAATAGAGTAAAAAAAAGGTACAATAGAGTAAAAAAAATGCAAATGTGAAGCCGGAAATTCTCTGCCCTTAGGTCGCAGAGCCTACCCTTGTAAATGCTCCCCGACCAGCTCTGAGGTGTTGACTCTAATCCCTCTTCGACTTAGTGTCAATGGTAGAACACAGTGCTCCACCACACATCATGAATGTACTGCCACTGCAAGCAGCTGGCTAGGAGAGGGCTGATGATGTCATGGTGACGTCGTCAGCCTGAGACGCAGGAGCAGAATTTTTAAAATGTGAACACCGTGCAGGATTTCATCCTGGACACTAAGACTGGCTGCAAACATTGCAATCAACTTTCAAACTTGCTCTGGGGTCACCATTCTCCACTATAGGGTTCTCTCCAGCCTGATGTTTTTTTTTCTCAACTCCATCCTCCTGCCTTCTTCTCATAACACTCCTGGTTTACAAAGGATAAACCAGATAATAAAAAAAAGGGCAACAAAGGAGTTTAAAAACCTGATGAGAATGTTGCAGCAAAGGATGAGACACATTTAGCTAACAAGTTACGCTACTATTTCCTTAAAATATCCTTTTGTCCAAGTTCATATTGTAAATTTAAAATAAAGGAGTAATAAATTAAAATATCATGTTAAATAATTGACAGATTCTCAAATTAAAATGATTTAAGCATCACAAAGCTCAAGGGGAAAGAAAACTAAGCAACATTTTTCAATTTCTACAGCAAACATTCTACCATATTGAATTTTATGGCAGCATGTCCCTTGTGACAGAAAAAAAAAACGATGACACTTTCCAACTACTAAACTGCCCTCAATGCATATTTCCCTCCGACTAGCAATTTTATTCAAAATGAACAAAGCTAAAAATCTTAGCATAAAAATACAATACACTCAATTTATTAGTCTTATTTTTTTAAATGTCTGCATGTTTCCTTTGGGCATTCTTTTCATTCCAAATGTAACCCAAAGGCATCTTTGAAATTAATATGCTGCAGATAAAGCAAGTGTTCTGGTGAGCTGCAGGCTTTTATCGTCAAACTGTAGGTTTCAGGTATGACTCCGTTGTTTCTACATTTGCTCACAAGATTGTGCTGCTGTTATTCAGCCATGATATATTATGGTATTCAGAAAATCAACAGTATCACCTGTGCTGACACCAATGATGTGGCACTATTGAACATTTCTTCCAGTACTTTGTGAGGAAACCTACACTAATTTTGATGATGTTTTCTTTCAGCCATTTTCAACCTTTTTTCTTTTTGGCTAAAGCCCTCCTAGGACTCTGCTTGAACATTATGGGCCCTCGTCACTGTGAAGTAGTCAAGATTTGGTTTCTTTCTATGATCAACTACATTAAAAAAAAACATTTAAAAAAAATTGTGTTATGTGAGGTGAAAAGAGAACCAGTCTTTTACTTGAATGTGCTGTGGCCCTCAGGAGTGCTGTAGGGCCGCATTGAGAATGCCAAAGGCAGCTGGGAAATGAATCGGGTTAAGGAATGGCAAACTTTGCTTGAATTTTAGAATTCATGATGTCCTATTTGAAAGGTAACCATTTGAACAACCAGTCTTTAGTAGAATCTTGAAACAATGCTTCGAAATAGAACTGAAAATTCTATCAGTGGATGTAAATTTAGATTTTATGTAACAGTTTTAAATGGGTGAAAGAAATCCAGTTGAATAGAAATAAAGTGTGTAATATGATAAATTAAATCACAAACATATTTTCCACTGACGATGATGAAATCCAAATCCATTCGAATCTCTAAATGTGTTACAACAAGAACAACAGCTAATGTTCTCATAATTGGTGTCAACTTGTCAACTCTTAAACTTCCATCATTAGTCTCTGCTTTGCATGGTGTTTTTCAAATAAATGCTATAGGTTTGAGAAATACACTTGGCAGAGCGATTATTGGAAAATAACACTTGGACGTTCACGAATCCCAGTCCTAAAGCTTACTTCCTAGAAATGAGTTGCCATCAGAGTCTGTCTTGTGTGAGGTCTTTGACTGTCAAGCACCAACCTGGAGCCTGGTCCACTGCATTGGTTTCCTACCCAATGGTGTCCTAGACTGCTCAGCAAATGTGTGATCTCATGCTGCACTGCTGCGCTGCTTCCTCGGAGCCCACAACCCTTGAAGTCAATGATCCATACGTGGCAAGCAGTAGATTAAGTGCTTTGGAAGACCATTTGAATCGGTGCCCAAAATTGCCTGGGAAGTTTGTGGGATGAATTTTGGTGAGACAGAAAGATATACCCATGATTAATGAGCATCAGGCATAAATAGAATCCACATCCAGCCTGCCAATGGAAAAACAAAATTGTAAACATTAAGTTCAGTTGGGTTCCAATGGAACAAAAGGAAGATGAGAAAAAATTCAGATAAATAACAAAGACTAAACAAATTATAGCAAATTCAGGATGAGAAAAATGTGACTCAATAATCCTTGTCCTTCTCGTATATAAACATTAATGGCATGTGATTGCATCATGAATTTTTCTCTTAAACTTCCTCTATTAGTTAGAAGCATTGATTGATTAAGGATGGATGTGATGTTTGGAAATATAGGACACTGTGGATGTTGGAATCTGGAGCAAATAGCAAACTGCTAGGGCAACAGGGGATTAAACAGTATCTGTGGACACAAAAGGAATAGTCAAAATTTCAGGCCAAGAAGCTGCATCAAAATTAAGAGTGTTAGGGGAGATAGCCATAAACAAGTGAGATTTGATGTGACATTTCTTTGTTAGCCATTTTAACAAGTGTATTAATCTAATTGTCTTTAGGCAACATTTTTTAGTCATTTGTTTTTGTACTGCCTTCATTGCTATGAAAAAATGCTGTATGGAAAATGTTAGGGACTGATTTTCTGTTAGTTTCTTCAAATCCCAAGCTCTTGCAGGGTTCCTGCTTATGTTGGGTTCATTCCAATTCATGGATTTTCCAGTTAGTAACAGCATGAGGAGCAGAAACCAAACTGCAAAAGATTTCAGACTTACAGAGAACATACATAAAATCACGTACAACCCTGCGATTCCTTTTCTTGTGGGTGAAGCTGAATTACCACTTACTTTGCAAAAAAAAAACTAGACTATGTACACATGTAAACAAACTGTGTAATACAGAGAGGAAAAAACAAAACAAACAATGAAGTGCAGAAGTAAGAGTCCTTATGAGCTTATTATTGAGGAATCAGATAATGGAGGGATAGCAGCTGTTCCTGAACCTGTGTTCTGAGTCTTGTGACACCTATACCTCTTTCTTGATGGTATCAGTGAGAATAGAGCATGTGCTGGGTGCTATGGATCCTTGATGATTGCTGCTGCTCTCTGACAGCAGTGTCCTCCATCGATGTTCTCAGTGGTGGGGAAAATTTTGCCTGTGATGTCCTGGGCAGTCTCCACTACCTTTTGCAGGGTTTTATGTTTGGGTGTCTCCATACCAGTCCATGATGCAGCCAGTCAGCACACTTGTCCACCATACATTTGTAGAAAATTTCCAATTTCATACTAAACCTCTGCAAACTCCTGAGGAAGTAGAGGCACTGCTGTACTTCCTTTATGATGTCATTAGTGTGTTAGCTCCACGAAATATCCTCCAAGATAGCGACTCCCAAGAACTTAAATTTGCTCACTCTTTCCATCTCTGATCCCCTGGATGGTATACATCTGGTGTTCCCTTTCTGGAGTCAACAATCAGCTCTTTGCTTTTGGTGAAATTGAGTGTGAGGATTTTGTGGTGTACCATTCAACCAAGTTTTCAATCTCCCTCCTGAATACTCCCTTTTTATATAGCTCACTACCGTGGTGTCATCAGTAAATTTGTAGATGGTGTTGTTGCCATTCCGAGGCACAGAGTCATAGGTGTAAAGCAAATAGAACAAGGGGCTAAGAATGCAGCCCTGTGCTTGTCCGGTACTGTTGATATCTTAATTAATTGCACAACTGAAAGTTTTCTGCTATAACTAAAAGTATATTGTGTTTTGAGAGAGTTTACAGGGGGAGGAAGGTTTAACCTATAATGTACGTGATCTATTATTATTTGATAAGATTAATGGATTGTAAGGTCTATTAAAAAGATTATTGTAAGGGATGGTCTGACATTTCGAGTGAGTTGGTGGGGAATATGATGCTGACCACTGCGGAGTCATGGGCATTAATGTGATACTTCTTGCATCCTGCATAGATCAGGAGTGTAGAGACACCTTAACATCACATGCCTCTGGAGTTTTTCTTTACTTTTTTTCTTCTCTTTTCCTTTCTCTATCTTTTCCTTTTTTTTATTTCAAGCTTGGACTGTTTATACATGTAGTATAGGGAGGGTTCTGGTAAGTAGGGAGGGAGAAGAGGGAAACTGGATGGACAAATGCTTTAATTTTGGTGTCTAATGGCAGGGAAATTCTTTTATTAGTATTAATATTAAAGGAATTCATGTGATAAAAAGAAAAAAGTTATTAAGCTATATGAAAAAAGCTAAAGTAGATGTGGCTTTATTACAAGAAACTCATTTAATGGAAACAGAACATGCAAAATTAAAGAAAGAATGAGTAGGAACGGTATTGTCGTCTTCATTTAATTCTAAAGCTAGGGGAGTTGCGATATTATTAAATAAAAAATTACCAATTAAAATATTGGATGTAATTAGTGATAAAGTGGTGATTAGTGATATGTTTTAGTAAATTGTAAAACTTATTCTGAATATTGGAATTTGAAAATTTATTCACCGAATATAGATGATGGAAACTTTATATAAGATGTTTTTATGCAATTAGCTAATGCAATGGGGAAAATAATTGAGATTCGAAGTTGGATGGATCAGGTGGAATTAAGGTTAAAAACAAGGTAGTTAAATTTGTGAATTATTTTATGAATGAAATGAAGCTTGTTGATAGTTGGAAGAAAATGTATCCTGATGTTGGAGATTATTCATTTTATTCATTTAGACAAAGGATTATTCATGTATAGATATGTTTTTAATCTCTTCTCAATTGCAAGCTCGAGTTCAAAATATTCAATATCAGGATATTGTCTGATCATTCACCTTTGGTTATGTCAATTTTATTAGAGGAAAAGCAAAATATAAGTTATAGATGGAGGTTTAATACTGCATTGTTAAAAAGGACAAGATTATTGTGATTTTATAAGACAATTTTTTTTAGACATTTGGAGATAGTCAAATGGATTCAACAGTGGTTGGAAGGAAGGTGCCAGAGTGTAGTAGTAGATAATTGTTTGTCAGGATGGAGGCTAGTGACAAGCGGTGTACCTTAGGATTCAGTATTGGGACTGTCATATATATTATTGATCTGGATGATGGGGTAGTAAATTGGATTAGTAAATATGCAGATGATTCTCAAATAGGAGGAATTTTGGATGATGAAGAGGGTTTTCAAAGATTGCAAAGGGATTTAAACTGCTTAGAGGAGTGGGCAGAAAGATGGCAGATGAAATTTAATGCTGATAAATGTAAGGTGCTTCATTTTGGAAAGAATAATCAAAGCAAGACATATGTAGTAAATGGGAGGGCATTGAAGAATGCAGTGGAGCAGAAAGATCTAGGTGCATTGTTCCCTGAAGATAGGAGTGCATGTGGATAGGGTGGTGAAGAAGGCCTTTAGTATGCTTGCCTATATAAATCAGTGCATAAAATATAGGAGTTGGGAAGTAATGATGAAATTGTACAAGGCATTGGTGAGGCCAAATTTAGAGTATTGTGTGCAGTTTTGGTCATAGATTTATAGGAAGGATATTAACAAGATAGAGAGAGTGCAAAGAAGATTTACAAAAATGTTGCCTGGGTTTCAGAATCTGGAATACAAGGAGAGATTGAGCAAATTAGGTCTTTATTCCTTGAAATGTAGAAGGGTGAGAGGGGATTTGATAGAGGTGTTTAAGATAATGAGAGGGATAGGCAAAGTTGATGTGGAAAGGCTTTTCCCATTGAGAGTAGGAGAGATGGATATGTCATGGGTTGAGAGTTGATGGACAAAGGTTTAGGAGTAACATGAGGGTGAACTTCTTCACTCAGAGAATGGTTACTGTGTGGAATGGGGTTCCAGGAAAGGTGGAGAAGACGGGGTCAATTTTGTCATTTAAGAAAGAGCTGGATAAGTATATGGATGGGAGGGGGATGGAGGGATATGGGCAGAGTGCTGGTAAGTGGGACTAGAGGAGGGTACTTGGATCAGTGCAGACGAGAAGCGCCAAATTGGCCTGTTTCTGCACTGTAATTGTTATATGATATATGTAATTAACGAACATTCTGTAACCAATACGCTTGTGGTTTGGGATTCTTTGAAGGCTTATTTAAGAGAACAAATAATAAGTTTCTTGGCTAAGGTTAAAAAAAATGCATGTATGAAGATAACCATTTGGAAAATTAAATAATAAAGGTGGAAAAATAATTGCAAAATCATGTAAATGATGAGAAACAAAGAATATTGGATTTAAAAAAATGAAATTTAACACAATGCAAACATGCAGGGAGGAGAGAGATACAAGGCAAACCCGACAAAAATATTATGAGTTGGATGATAGAGCACAAAGTTTAAGCATGGCAATTGGAGACTGAACAATTATTGAAAACAATTACAGCTCTAAAAGAAGATTTGGGTCATCTTACTTATAAAACACAGGGCACTAATGATGCTTTTATGAAATTTTATAAGAAATTATATCAATCAGAATCTTTGAATGATGGAGATAAAATAGATGAATATTGTCATAAATTATTTTGCCACAATTAAATATAGAAGAGAAGGCCAAATTAACAAATCCTTTTACAGACGTGTATGACCTAGTGATGTCTTCACCAAATAATAAGGCTCCAGGTGAAGATGTTCTTTTTTTCTTCAGAGTTTTATAAAGAATTCGAAGAGTTATTGATTCCTATATTTATGGGATTGTTAGGCCAAATGGAAGATATTTGTGATTTACTTGAGTTGTTTAAAACTGCATTAATAACAGTTCTTCCAAAAAAAGGGAAAGATCCTTTGCTTCCATATTCATATGGAACAATTTAATTACTGAATTCAGATTATAAAATTTTGTCTGAACTAATAGATAATAGATTGACTAAATATTTACCTAAATTGATTCATATGGACCAAACACATTTTATTAAGGATAGAAGATAAGTTGACAATATTGTTAGATTTTTAAGTTTGTTAGATATGGAATAGAAAAGAAAAATACCATCTGTAGCATTGGCTTTAGACGCAGAAAAAGCATTTGATAGATTAGAATGAGACTATTTATTTACAGTATTGAAGGTTTTTGGAATTCCAATAATTTTATAAAGAGCAGCATTATATAATTGCCCAAAGGCTAGAGTAATTACAAATAGACAAATATCAATACTTTTTTTTATTGGAAAGATCATCTAGACAAGGTTGTCCACTATCTCCTTTATTTGTTTTGGCCATACAACCTTTAGCAGAGGTGATTAAAAGAGATAGTGAGATTGACAGTTTTAAGATAAATGATAAAGAATATAAAATTAGCCTTTTAAGCAGATGATGTAATATTATATCTTACAAACCCTGAAAGTTCATTTTTTTAAAAAGTAAATGTTCGATTGGCAGAGTACGGGTTAATATCAGGTTGTAAATTAAAATATTGGTAAAAATGAAGTAATGCCAATGACTGAGACAGATTACACTCAAGTTAAGAAAATGACAAAATTTAAATGGCAGAAGGAGATGGTCAAGTATCTAGGAATTAATATTGATAAGAATTTAAATAATTTATTTAAATTAAATTACATACCTTTATTGAAGAAAATTATTTAATAAGATGGAAGGATTTGCCAATTTCTTTAATAGAAAGGATAAATTTTGTGAAGATGAATATTTTTCCTAAAATACAATACCTCTTTAGCAATTTTTGTACAATGTTTTTTTCAAGATTTAAATAAAAGTGTAAGAAGCTTTATTTGGTGAGACAAAATGCATGACATTGGAAAAACTAACATGGAAATATGATCAGGGTGAATGCGATTGCCTCATTTTAAAATTTTTTATAAAGCAGCTCAACTTGGATTTTTCCACCTGTTATCAAACCGATGAAAGACAGCATGAGTACAAATTGAAATGAGTAAATAAGGAGAAAATAATTTGGAGCATATTTTGCATAAATGGCATGAAAGACTGTTGAGAGGGTAAAATGATACACCAATTTTGAAACATATACATGTAGAAAGAGGAATGAAGAATTATCATTTGACTAAAATGATATTAAAGCAAAATCCTTTGATTCATTTTACGGTTAATAATGTTTATTTTGACATCTGGTATAATTGTGGAATAAAAATGATAAAAGGATTGTTTTTAGTTTTTTTGAAACTTTTGACCAAAAGTATAATATACTAAATATTACCATTTTTTCTAATTATCAGCTTAAATCATATTTAAAAAGAAAGTAAGGGATGAATTTTAGACGACCAGATCAATGTCAATTTGAATATTTAATCATTGATATATTTATCAAAAGATTTATTGCTAACATGTATATAAAATTGCAAGAGACTATGCAGAAAAAAAGAGTGATTTAAATCTAAATTGAGATGGGAAAGAGATTTAAATATAGAAACTCAAGAAGAAGTATGGTCAAAATTATGCCATAAAGTGTAACTAATACAATTAATGTTAGATATAAAATGGTACAATTTAATTTTTTACATCAATTATATTCTTCTTTGGCTTGGCTTCGCGGACGAAGATTTATGGAGGGGGTAAAAAGTCCACGTCAGCTGCAGACTCGTTTGTGGCTGACAAGTCCGATGCGGGACAGGCAGACACGATTGCAGCGGTTGCAGGGGAAAATTGGTTGGTTGGGGATGGGTGTTGGGTTTTTCCTCCTTTGCCTTTTGTCAGTGAGGTAGGCTCTGCGGTCTTCTTCAAAGGAGGTTGCTGCCCGCCAAACTGTGAGGCGCCAAGATGCACGGTTTGAGGCGATATCAGCCCACTGGCGGTGGTCAATGTGGCAGGCACCAAGAGATTTCTTTAGGCAGTCCTTGTACCTTTTCTTTGGTGCACCTCTGTCACGGTGGCCAGTGGAGAGCTCGCCATATAACACGATCTTGGGAAGGCGATGGTCCTCCATTCTGGAGACGTGACCCATCCAGCGCAGCTGGATCTTCAGCAGCGTGGACTCGATGCTGTCGACCTCTGCCATCTCGAGTACTTCGACGTTAGGGATGTAAGCGCTCCAATGGATGTTGAGGATGGAGCGGAGACAACGCTGGTGGAAGCGTTCTAGGAGCCGTAGGTGGTGCCGGTAGAGGACCCATGATTCGGAGCCGAACAGGAGTGTGGGTATGACAACGGCTCTGTATACGCTTATCTTTGTGAGGTTTTTCAGTTGGTTGTTTTTCCAGACTCTTTTGTGTAGTCTTCCAAAGGCGCTATTTGCCTTGGCGAGTCTGTTGTCTATCTCATTGTCGATCCTTGCATCTGATGAAATGGTGCAGCCGAGATAGGTAAACTGGTTGACCGTTTTGAGTTTTGTGTGCCCGATGGAGATGTGGGGGGGCTGGTAATCATGGTGGGGAGCTGGCTGATGGAGGACCTCAGTTTTCTTCAGGCTGACTTCCAGGCCAAACATTTTGGCAGTTTCCGCAAAGCAGGACGTCAAGCGCTGAAGAGCTGGCTCTGAATAAATTACATGGAATTAATTAAATTGTTCTCATTAATATTTTAGATATTATAAAGAAGTAGGAACTTTTTTTACATAATGTTTGGCAATGTAAAAACCTAGGAAAATTTTGGGAAGATATTAATATTTTATTGGGACGAACTATGAAGATGCAAGTTTTAAAAGATCCCAAAATATTTTTATTAGGAGATATTTATGATTTAAAGTTAGATATTTATCAGAAGTTTTTAAGTGTAGCAATAGCTGTAACGTGGAAATTAGACAATAACATGGGGTAAACGGAATTACTAAATTTTATACCATTAGAGAAAATAATGCATAATTTATGGAATCATCCAGAAAAATTTGATAAGATTTGGAAACCTTGTATTGATTTTATTGCTACAACTTCATCTACTCTGTCTGCCATTCCCACTCCAAGTCACCTTAGTTAATTCGAGGTTCAAGATCACTATGTCAATTTAAATTTAATTAATCAAGTGGTTATGTGATTATCAGCCAGGCTTTTTTTCTTCTATCTTTCCTACTTGTTTGGGGAGGGAGTGGGGGGGGAGAAAATATTAAATTATGTATTATTTTTGTATAGCTTTTTTTGATGATATGGATAAATACTGTAATTGTATTGATGCAAGTGAAAAATAAAATGTACAAAAATTGAGTGCCACTAATCGATAGTCATTTAGGGAGTTTACCACACTCTTCTTGGGCACCAGTATGATTGGTGACTGTGTGAAACAGATGGGTACCACACCTTGCTGGGGAGAGATGTTGAATGTATCAGTGAATACATTGGTAAGTTTGTCAGCACAGAATTTTAATATTCAGCCAGGTACTCAGTCCAGACTAGATGCTTTCCTTGGATTCACTCTCATGAAGGCAGCCTGCATGTCATCTTCAGATATGGACATGAGAGGATTATCAGGGGATATGAGGGTGCACAGTGATGGTTCTTTCTTGTTCTCGTAGTCGAATCAGACATAGAAGGCATTGAATTTGTCTGGGAGTGAAGTTTTTCCATCTCCTACTACACTGGATTTTGTTTTGTAGCAGGTTACATCATTTAGGCCCTGCCACAGTTGTCAGGTATCCCTCACAGTTTTGTTACAAGATGGGAACAGATGGTAAGCCACCTTTCTTACAAGATGGGAACTGCGTATATGATTAATCCTAAAATGCCAAATATCTTCAGAAGGAGACATTGGTCATACAAATGTGCAGAAGAGCAAAAGATTTGGATCTCTGGGAAAAAAACAACTTGGAATAGACCTTTTCATTGATGCAACCTGCCAATGAATGGATGCTCAGAATAACTTCCTTCATTGTTGAACAATTGAAGCTGAGATCAGACATTAGTTTTATATTTGGGCGTGACACTCAGGATGCTTTTAAATTGAATTGTTTATTGTCATGTCAACCAAAGAACAGTGAAAAATCTTACAATTGCATACTATCCAGGCATGCTACCTTCTTCTACATAATACAGCAAGTATTGTAAGAACAAAGAAAATAAAACAAAAGTGTAAGGTATAGTATCCCTCAATTCATGAGTGTAAAGCATTTTGTTAAAACAAAAAGGGCAGTTAAACAGTTTGAGGTGTCATTTTGTACTGTTAGTTGGTACAGTAAAAAAAATCTGATAACACCCAGAAAGAAACTGTCCTTGAACGCGTTTTCAGACTCATTATTTTCTCTTTGATGGGGGGGGGAGGTGGGGGGGGGAGGTGGTGAAACCAAAGTACAATGTTTCCTCTAACATGTTGCTACTTTTCTAAGGCAGTGGGAAATGAAGAAAATGTCAATGGAGGGGAGATTGGTTTGCTTAATGGCTTAACTTGCATTCAAAACTTTCAACAGAACAATTCCTATACAGAGCAATGATTCATCTAGACAGGATACTTACTAACATGCATCAAAAATATTGGTGAGGGATGCTGGAGACCTACCAAATTTCCTCAGGTATCTGAGGAAGTAGAGGTGTTGGTGCAGTTTCTTTGCCATGACATCAATATGGTTTGACCATGACATATTGTTTTGATATTTACCCCTATGTACATAAAGTCCACCATCTCCACTTCAGTACTGTTATTACATTCAGGACATGTGATACACCCTGTTTCCTTAAGTCATTGACACTTACTTTTGCAGATTGCATGTTTCATTTCTCAATACAGGAATGTAAAAATACAATGCAGATATTAAAAGTTCATCATGATTCTACTTAATTAGTTGTAGCCAAATATGAACAATATAACCATTAACAAAATTGTCTCAGCAAATCAATGGCTTGTGTCAGATAAGATGCATTGTAAAATGAACTGTTTCTTTAAGTCTGTATTAAAACTAATACCCACACCTTATCTTAGATCTTATCTTTCTTCTTCTTTGGCTTGGCCTCATGGACGAAGATTAATGGAGGGGTAATGACCATGTCAGCTGCAGGCTTGTTTGTGGCTGACAAGTCCGATGCTTGGCCACGGCAGTACTGCGCACATTGCACTCCACCTAAAAGCTCCTTTGCGCAGGCCCGAGGACATGTCCACGTCCTCCCCCTCCACTACATCTTATAATGAGCACAAGAAAGATCAATAAATCAGGAAAGAGAATTTCATCTATTTATCATAAATAACTTCATTCCTATTCTACGATGAGCTCTGCCACGTCAATATCATATCCAGATTGGCAAATTGATCTCTTTGGATTAAAGCTGGCACTATTCAAGCTCAGACTGGGATATGAGCAACTTTTTCATTTGTCCCACCAGATGACAGCTGACTCTTTGTATGCCTGAATACATGCAGCTCCAACAACACTGAGTAAAATCCAGGGTATTGAAGTATGTCTCCTCTCAATGTAGAAATGAACATATTGTTCAAAAATTGATATTTCTTTTTCACTCAAAGCAGTGAGACGTACTGTATATTATAGAACTAAAAATCCATGTAAACCATTAATATTAACAAACATCATATAAATCTAACTACTTATATTTGTTGCCCAGCTTTAACATGATTCAGATTCAAAGAATCCCCAACTGAGCATGGTTGCTTACAGAAGACTGACAGGACTTGACCTCAGCACTGGAAATCAGGGATTCTGCAAGGATATCTGGGATCAATCACAATTTTCTGCACCAATATTGTGAGCATCTTCTACATGTTGATTTTGATACCTGCACTCAGAATCAGCTTACCACCCATTGATGACCAATTTGATATTTATTCCCAACCTGCAAGAGATAAAGTGGATGCATGTACCATTGAACAATGATCTTACACATTGTAATGCATCACCAGCACATGAGGAACATTAGTGTTTACCATGCAGAATTAGAATGTTCATGCAACAACTCATTCCTTGAGAATTCAAAACCAATTCCATTCTCTTCTGGTCAATAAAGTTTTCTTAATCTGTTCCAAAAGTCTTTTTGAAATGGCAGCTTCTTTCTCTGTAATGAAATTGTGGATTGTATGTGAATGTTTCTTCTATTCCAAGCCCTGAGTCATTTGTTTAAATTATATCCCCAATCAAAGGAAGTAATCCTTTATTTTCTGTTCCATCAAAAACTTTTATAATTTTTTTTTTAAATCTGCTCAGGCCTTTTCAACTTCATGCTCTTCATTTCACAGTGGAGAAGTGGTACCTTTTTAAAGAGGGAGTTCTAGAGGATATGAAGTCAGTGCTCAGAGTAAAGTTACTGTGGTGAAACCACTGTTGTATATATTTGCCATATGTAAATGCAATGACCTTTCCTGGTTGACCCTGCTCTCACTGGGTCCCTTTCTTACCCATAAAGGATGACAAGCCACAAGCCTGCCCCCAGTTTGTGTCTGGGTCAGTGTGAGCAACTAACACAGGGATGCTGTCCATCTCTTGTAAATAAAAGCCTTCAGACTCGACCAGTCTTTGTGTAATGGATTGTGCTTCACCTACCAATGATGTTAATGCACCTAGTTGCAATAATTGTTGTGGGGCAAAGTAAAGGAAGGATTTTGTCACAGACCTGTATGGCAGCCTCGCAGCAATTGATATGGAAAATGATACTGGCTCTTGAATTTTGGATGCTTTAAAATTTTCAGAGTGAAGAATTGGAAGCTGCTCTGAACAATATTGGCACAGTAGCAGATTGCTCACAGAATAGAGAGAACCAGGCATCACTTCTGATGAAGGTCATTTTTCTTTGAAATGGGGAGTGAATGGTACCAAATGTCAGGCCAATGTCAAGAAAAGGGTCTGCCTATGAGCAATTAGCCTAATTCTGAGATAATAATTGGGGTGGAAAATGCAATTGATAGTGGGCACATGGAGTTCTGTGGAAGACTGAAAACAATGGCTTCAAGTTTCTCATTGGTGGAAAGTGTTCCATTTCTATCAATGAATGGTTGCCAAGCAATCTGATAGAATAAAGGGCACAAAAATGTATGCATAGGACCTGACCATATGTCTGCTTGTGGAAGATCAGAAGGGATTATTGCATTCTTGGGAATTTCCATAATAAAAAAAAAACATTAGCATAGAACCTCCACCTCTTCTGTCTCAACCCCTCCTGACCCTTAAAGAAAAAAACTGGTTAAGGATAAATATTTAAGCATGGAATCAGGCAAAGGAAATAACACTGTGCTGAACAGAAGCATTTGAGCAGAAAGGAGAGATTCATGTGTAGAGTTGCACACAAATACATGAGAAAATCAAATTCTCAATTCTCAATTTTATATTTATTATTTTAATTCAGCCATACCTAGATAATTGAGAAAAACAAAATCTTCAGATGTTGGCATCTTGAGCAAACTATGAGAAACTGGAGGAATCCAATGGGTTAGACAGCATCCATGATAATTGCCCTTAATAACTAACTAATTAAGAGATACAGCATCACTAATTCCCTGTGTAATGTCTGGCACTAGGGAAAAAAAAATATTTCTGTCAAAACAAAAGGGAAACTGCATGAGGCATAAACCAACTTGCTCATCTTGAATAGAAATACTGGACATGTTCTGCAGGGTCAGGCACTGAAGATTAGGCACTGAAGATTAGGCACTGAAGATTAGGCACTGAAGATTTTAGTCCTGATGTGGTGATTCTGACTCTTCCTTCGAAATTTGGAAACTTGATAACCTGGTAAAATAGACATCAACATATATTTTGATTGAAAATTTTGTGACAGGAAGCTGAATGCACAAACATAAATCAAGCATTAGTAAATTGCTATGTTTTAAAAATTATTTTATTTAATAATTTTAAAGCCATATCATCATATTCAATAATCTACCAGAAAAAAATATGTGATGTATGTGTGTGTGTTTATGTGTATATATATATATATATATATATATATATATATATACACCTTCTCCTTCTCTCCATCACCAAATCTGTATATGATTTCCAAGTAATAGCTAAGCACTTACTAGAAAAGCAAAAACAGCAAAAGCAAGTTGTAAAAACTCAATTTGATACATAGTTATCCTCAATATATGTCTAATCACTTTAATATACCCAACAAAAATAACATCAGATCCTGTGGGAGCTTAACTATCCTCCACCCCCTAATATTTTCTCCAAAAATATTTCCTACATCTAACCAAAAAGGTTTTTACCCTAGGACACTTCCAAGTAAAATGCAGAAAAGAGCCAACTTCCTGATCACATCTAAAGCATAAATCTGATAATGTTAGTTTCAATCATTTTTTTTTTAATTTTTGAGGAGTTAAGTATAATTGATGCAAAAATTATATGGAACCAGTCTGTACTTAACATTAACAATTTTCATCATATTTTCTTTACATAATTGCATTGAATCATTTTCATCTATTTAAATCAACCTCCCACATTAATCTCGATTTATGCATTCCTAATTTAGGAGTTTATTTTTGACGCAATTTGTACATCACCAAAATAAACTTATTGAAAGTGCCCTTACATATCAATAATTCTAATTCATTCTGTCTAAGTAATATCAAACTAGGACTTAATTTACCAACCAAAAAAGCCTTAATGATAATAACAGAAAAAAATGTCTTATTTTGGACATTACTTCTGAATGAATGAACAAAACAGTCTCTATTTTCTCAATCCCCCACCCTACTCCAAATCCTCAAAAATTGATTATCCATAGAAAAAGGAAGGTCTATTTTAATATAAGGACATTTTTTGAGAAATCAGACCTTTTCCACCTATTTCATAATCTATTTTACTCCATAATTCAATCATTTCTTTTCAGAACAAGTGTATCTCTACTTCCTACTAACAATTTTGAATTCCATTTATAAATTAAATCCTGCATACTGCTTCATCCTATTTTGCTCAATTCTATTTTAACTATAGTTGAAGTTTTATCTACATCCAATATCACATTAATAAAATTCAATTGAGCTGCCATTTAATGATTCTTAAAATGGGAAAGTTGCAAACCTCCGAATACAAACTTCCAAGCCAATTTTTCCAGATACTTTAGCCATCTTTCCTTTGCATAAAAACTTCCTAATACTCAAATGTAAATCTTTATTTTTTTTTGGGGGGGGGAATCCAACAAGGAATTGATTGAAAAATATTCATCTTTATACAATTTACTTCACCTACTAGGGTAAATAGGCAAGTTATTCCACCTATTCAAATCTTTAATTTTATTAAGTAAAGGTAAATAGTTCAATTTATATAAATTATTTAAATCATAATCAACTTTAATCCCCTAATACCTAATTCCATCCTCTGGCTACTTAAATCAAGCACATTTTCTACATTGAGTCTAATCACCCTTAACCAGGGGCATAATTTCACTTTTGTCCCAATTAATCTTATAACCTGATATTTCATCATATTCCTCAAATCTTGTATAATTGACACAAAGTATTTATAGTGTTTTTCATATAAACCAAAACATTATCAGCAAATAAATTAATCTTATATTCCTCCTGGCTAACCTTTAATATTAGAATCTTGTCTTATTAACTCTGCTAAAGGTTTTATTGCTAAAACAAGCGAACCTGATGATAAAATACATCCTTGTCTACTTGATATAGACAATGGAAAAGCAGAAGAAATTTGTCCATCAGTTTCAATTTTAGCAGAGGGATTTTTATATAAAGTTTTAAACCTATTAATAAATATAAATACAAAACCAAATTTTAATAATACCTTAAATAAATAATTCCATTCTAACCTATTGAAGGACTTCACAGCATCTAAAGATACTGCCTCCAATCAGTCACCCTTCTTTTGAGATAAGTGCATTAAAATAATCTATCTAGCAACATTATCAGCAGATTGTCATTTTTAAATAAAGCTCATTTGATCCATATGAATTAAATTTGGTAGATATCTAGCCACTTTATGTGCCAAAATCTTAGCAATTTTTTTTATAATCAGCAATGAACAAAAATATTGGCCTGTAAGATTCTGTTGTTAACAAATCTCTCTCTTTCTTAGGTATTACAGTAATAATTGCATTTGAAAAAAAAGATTCTGGTAGAGAATGAGTTTCTACTGCTTGTTTCAACACATCCATGAAAGGAAAGAAATCTTTAAGTTTTTTTTATAAAATTCAGGAGAAAAACCATGGTGACTTACCACTTTGCAAAGAAATAAGAACCTCACTAATTTCTCTTGCCATAAATAGAGCATCAAAATCTTTTTGATCTTGATAATTCAAAGCAGATAAATTTATTTGAGACAAAATAAATTGCTGTTCAACTAGCAATGAATGTTTGAGGTCTTGATTGGTTGATTAAGAGAGGTGGAAGGCAAGGGATACATCCTCTTTACAAGAAGATGTCATGAGAAGGGGAATGAGTGTGGAAAATGTTTAAAATTGGTGAAAAGAGAGGGGAAGATGGGCCATATTTCTCCATAATTACAGTTCCTCCTCATCCTATGCTTTTAACTACTGGATGAATGCTTCTGGCAGCACAGAAATTTTCTCAATATATTACAACAAACTTATCTTTGAAAGCTAGCACTGACTGTAATTGTTATCAAATGTCTAACACTTAAAAGATTTAGAAATCAACATTGAAATAATTATTGAAAATGATTTTTAAGTTAATTATAAACCATAAATAATTATGCATATCAAAATAAATTGACAGAATTTTACAAAGAAGTAATCTCCATTTCTTTAAAGATGGAACCCACTTTGACTCCAATTTCTTGGTTCTGCAAACTTGTTTCTAGCATTGGGTGAACTAGAAGCAATCTCCATTTCTTTTAGGACAGAATCCCCTTTGACTCCTATTTCTTGGTTCTGCAATCTTGTTTCCAGCATTGAGTTAACTAGCAGAGCCATTCCAAATCTCTCCCTGATTTACTGCAGTATCAGTGGCTGAGCACTTTGGAATTTGGCATCAGTCAATAAAATGCTGTCCGATGCATTTGGTAGTAGGACCATCCTCTAGGAACTGGGAGAGAATAATAAACTGAATGTTGGTTGGAAGAAAAAACAAGAAGAACCATATCGCCAGTCTTGCAGAGAAAAAAATGGATCACGAATTTCACAACAGCTACGTAACCAACGTTTACTCACACAACATTTATTTTTGTTTGCAGAAAGCAAGTGAATTTTTTTAAAAAATGTTGATAAAAGGAACAATTGTATCCAGGTAGAAGATGGTGGTGTTATATAGACACTTATAGCCCTTTATTCAAGAAAGAATCAGAAGTCTCTAAGGTCATTCTGTTTGAGGATGAAGGGTCTAAACTAGCAGACATTGGAAATAGTTAGATTTGATTAAAAAATTAAAAATCAAGTTACCAAAAGTTATTGATTTCAGAAGGGCTGTATCATAACTATATGGAAGATGAAGTGGGTATTTTTCTCCTGTACGAGGGAGGACCATCGCCTTCCCAAAATCGTGTTATATGGCGAGTTCTCCACTGGCCACCGAGACAGAGGTGCACCAAAGAAGAGGTACAAGGACTGCCTAAAGAAATCTCTTGGTGCCTGCCACATTGACCACCGCCAGTGGGCTGATATCGCCTCAAACCGTGCATCTTGGCACCCCACAGTTCGGCGGGCAGCAACCTCCTTGGAAGAAGACCACAGAGCCCACCTCACTGACAAAAGACAAAGGAGGAAAAACCCAACACCCAACCCCAACCAACCAATTTTCCCTTGCAACCGCTGCAACTGTGTCTGCCTGTCCCACATCGGACTTGTCAGCCACAAACGAGCCTGCAGCTGATGTGGACATTACCACTCCATAAATCTTCGTCCGCGAAGCCAAGCCAAAGAAAAAGAGATAGTGCATAGATCTCATGAGTACATCTTATTTTCCAAGGACTGTTTGATTGACAGCAGAATCAGATGGCAATGAGGAAGCAGACAGGAGAGATACATCAGTTAGTTGAGTGGTGTCACACAACCTTGCACTCAACATTAGAAAAATCAAGGAGATGACTGTGAACTTCAGGAGGAAATCAGGAGAACATGAACCAGTCTTCATCAAGGGGTCAGCAGCAGAGAGGGTCAAGAACTTCAACTATCTAGGTGTCAACATCACCAAGGATCTGTCCTGGAGCCTCCATGTCAATGGAATCACTAAGAAAGATTGTCAGATGCTATACTATGAATTTGAGGAGATTGGTATGTCACTGAAGACTCTTGAAAACATCTACAGGTGTTCTTTGAAATGTATTCTGTGTGGTTGCATCACTGTCTGGTACAAAGGTGCAAACACTCAGGACAAGAAAAAAAACTCCAGAGGGTTGCCAATTTGGCCTATGACATCAAGGGCACAAGTCTACCCTCTATGTAGAATATCTACAAGTCATGATGTCTTAAGAAAGCAGCCTCTATCCACAAAGACCTCCACCACCAGACCATGCCCTCTTCACTCTGCTACCAATTAAAAAAAGGGTACATGAGCCTGAAGAAGAGGACTCAAGAGCACAAGGACTTTCCTAAATGAACAATAAACCACAGACGTTGCCTTACATTGATTTTTTTTCTTTGTCTGCACTAATTCTATTTATTTTGTAAGGTGGTTTATATAAATGTTTGCAGTATGATGATACCGGAAAACAATGAATTCCATGATATGTTCATGACAATAAATTTGTTGACTCTGATTGTTTTTCACAACCATACTCTCATCCCCTTTCTTCTCATTCAACTCATTTCATCCTCATTTTCACCCCAGCAGCCTTTGCCTTGAATGGATCTTATATTGGTGTTGCATTTTTCTCTTGCTCTCTCTTTTGATTTTGATATGGAAGCTGGTAATTTTGGATGGAAGGAAATAACCATTAACGACTGGAGAGAATTTGGCATGGTGTGGTGGTACACCACCGGCCTATTGCAGGGGGGCAACCTCTGTACCCACAGGAGTGTAAGGGGACAGGACAACACCTGGCTGGCTGTCAATCAGTCGGCCTGAATGGATCAAGCCCCACCCGGTCAGGTGTCAATCACCCTCCGGGATATAAGCCTGCACTCGCCTCCCGAACCTCACTCAGAGTTACTGCAGCTACAGCCAGCCTGGCTCTGTGGAAGTCTTTGTGGATTAAAGCCTGTTGTACAGTCTTTACCTTGTGTGTGTCTGATTCTGTCTAACAGCATATCACACATGGTCCTAAGAAAAGTCACAGGGCAGAGAGCTATGCAGTGAGGAATGTTAAAAGGTGCCAAAACCAAGTTACTGTAAAAAAAGTGCAGGGAGGCCTGGGAAGAATGGGTGAAGGCAAGTCTATTGCTCCTGAAGACAACTCAGGTTTCTCCTCACCCCATTAGGAATTAATTAAATGCATATTGAATCCTATTTCCTGGGCCTCTTCTTGCCCAAGGGATATTCCTGAATATAGTTGGCTCTTTGCTTTCTGGCTGAGGACCAAGCCTAAGAACGTGCAGAGTCTAAACAAAGTATTCACATTTGAGATTTCAACATTTATGAGCTTGCCTATGGAGAATGAAATCAAAGAACCATAGAACCAAATAACACTACAGCACAGAAACAGGCCCCTTCCGCCCTTCTAGTCTGCACCAAACATTTTTTTGCCTAACCAACTGACCTGAACTCAGTCCATAGCCCTCCATATCTTTCCCATTCATGTACCTGTCCAAATTCTTCTTAAATGTTAAAAATGAGCCAGCCTTTAACACTGTTAGAATTTAATATAAATTTAACATGGAACTTGATCGTATTTCTGAATAGTGAGAATTATATCATAGCTGCTTTCAGTTCAGCTAATGATTTTGCAGGATATCTTTAATTCAAAAACCAGAATGAATCACATCCACCTATATATATTTCTGACAATAAGGATCAGGTTTTTCTTCTTAGATCATTAAAATATTACAGCACAGAAGCAGGCCACTCTATCCCTTCTAGTCTGTGTCAGACTATTATTCTCTCTTGGGTCACTGACCTGCACCCAGACCATAGCACTCCATACCTCTCCCATCCATGTGCCTGTCCAAATTCTTCTCAAACGTTAAAAATGAGCCCACATTCACCACCTCAGCTGATAGCTCATTTCACAATCCAGCCATTCTCTATGTGAAGAAATTCCCTCTAAACTTTTCCCCTTGTACTCCTAACCTAGGTCTTCTGGTCTGTATCTCACCTACCCTCAGTGGAAAAAGCCTATCTACATTTACTCTGTCTATCACCCTCATAATTTTAAATATCTCTATAAAAATCTCCCCATATTTTTCTAAACTCCAGGGAACAATGTCCTAAACTTGTTTAACCTTTCTCTGTAATTCAGTTCCTGAAATCCAGACAACATCCTCGTAAGTCTTTTCTGCACTCTTTCTATCTTATTAATATCTTTCCTATAGTTAGTTGAGTAAAATTGCACATATTACTCCAAATTTGGCCTCACCAATGTCTTATACAATTTTACCATAACATCGCAACTCTTTTACTCAGTATTCTGATTTATGAAGGCCAATATGCCGAAAGCTCTCTTTACAACCCGATCCACCTGTGACTCCACTTTCAGGGAATTATGTTTCTGTATTCCCATGTCCCTCTGTTCTACCGCACTCCTCATTGCCCTACCATCCATCATGTACATCCTTTCTTGGTTTGAACTTCCAAAATACAACACCTCACACTTGCCTGCATTAAATTCCATCTGCCATTTTTCAACTCATGTTTCCAGCTGGTTAAGATCCCTCTGCAAGCTTTGAAAACTTACTTCGCTGTCCACAATGTCTCCAATCTGAAAACTTGCTGATCCAATTTACCATATTATCATGCAGATCATTGATAGAGTTGACCAACAACAATGGTCCCAGCACCAATCCCTGACACACACCACTAGTCTCAGGTCTCCAGTCTGAGAAGCAATCATCCACCACTACTCTCTAGCTTCTCCCATCCAGCCATTGTCAAATCCAATTAACTACTTCACCATGATTACCTAATGTATGAAAACTTCCTGATGAACCTCTGATGTAGGACCTTGTCAAAGGCCTTACTAACGTCCATGTAGAAAACATCCACAGCAGTTCTTTTGTCAACTTTCCTGGTAACCTCCTCGAAAAAGTTTGGTTAAACAAAACCTAATATGCACAAAGCCATGTTGACTATTCCTAATCAGTCTGTGTCTATCCAAATACTTGTATATCTGATCTCTTAGAACACATTTCAATAATCTACTTACCTCTGATGCCAGACTCATTGGTCTATAATTTCCAGGCTTACATTAGAGCCATTTTTAAACAACAGAACAATATGAGTTACCCTCCAATCCTTCAGTGCCACACTCATGGCTAGGGACATTTTAAATATTTCTGCCAGAACTCCTGCAATTTATTCTCTAGCCTCCCTCAAGGATAAATGGAATATCTTGTTGGGCCCTGGGGATTTATCCAATCTTATTTGCTTTAAGACAGCTCTTTAATCTGTATAGGTTGCATAACCTCACTGCTTGTTTTCCTTATTTCCCATGACTCTGTGCCAGTTTCCTGAGTGAATAATGGTGAAAAAGAAACAATTTAATATCTCCCCCATCTCTTCTGGCTCCATACCTAGCTAACCACTCTGATCTTCAAGGGGACAAATTTTGTACTTACTATCCTGTTACTCTTAATATACCTGTAGAAATCTTCAGGATTTTGCTTCACATTGTCTGCAAAAACAACTTTATGTCTTTTTTTTTGCCTTCCTGATTTCTTTATTGAGATTTTTCTTGCATTTTTTAATACTCCTCGAATACCTCATTTGCTCTGTGTTGCCTTGACCTGTTATGCACCTCTCTCTTTTTCCAAAACAGATCCCCAATCTCCATCAAAAACCAAGGTTCCCAATGCCTGCTAATTTTGCCTTTAATCCTAATGGGAACATACAAATTTTTGTACTCTCAAATTTCACCTTTGAAGGTCTCCCGCTTACCTCGCACATCCTTGTCAGAAAACAATTTATCCCAATCCACACATTCTAGATCCTTTCACATTTCCTCAAAATTAGGCTTTCTTCAATTTAGAATCTCAACCCAAGTCCCAGACTTATCCTACTCCCTAATTAACTTGAAACTAATGGCATTATTATCATTGCATTCAAAATGTTCCCTTTCCCATACTTCTGTCCCTGTCCTGTTTCATTCCCAAAAAGGTTATCTAGTATTCCATTCTCTCTAGTTGGTACCTCTGTCTATTGATTTACAAAACTTTCCTGAACATATTTGACAATCTCCAAGCCATCCAGCCCTTTTACAGTAAGGAGTCCCAGTCAATATGGGGACAAATTATATCCCCTATTATCACAACTTCATGTTTCCTGAAGTTGTCTGCTATTTCTCTACAGATTTGGTCTTTCAATTCTCATTGTCTATTGTGGAGTCCATGATATAACACCATGAGGGGGGGTCATACCTTTTCTGTTCCTCAGCTCCACTCATATAACCTCAGTAGATGAGCTCTCTAGTCTGTCCTGCCTGAGCCCGCTGTGATATTTTCCCTGTCAAGCAGTGCCACTCCTACCCCTTTCATTCTCTCGTTCTATCACATCTAAAGCAATGGAAGCCCGGAACTTTGAGCCACCAGTCCTGCCTCTCCAGCAACCAAGTTTCACTAATGGCCACAAGGTCAAAATTCCACATGCCAATTCATGCTCTGAGCTCGTCTGCCTTTCCTACAATACTCCTTGAAAAAGACACACTTTTGAAAATTTCTACCACATAAACCCATTGACTTCTAATGGTGTATGTAATTTTTACATCATCTTTTTTCCTCCTCCACTCCTCTATCTGCTCTAGCATTCTGGTTCCCATCCCCCTGCAAATATAGTTTAAACCCACCAGAGCAGCACTAGTGAACCTTCCTGCAAGGATATTAGTCTCCCTCCAGTTCAGATGCAAACCCTCCCATCAGAACAGGTCCCACCTTCTATGGAAGAGAGCCCAATGGTCCAGAAAGCTGATCCCCTTCCTCCTGCATCATGCCTTTAGCCACATGTTAAGCTGCATTATCCTCCTATTTATAACATCACATGGCATGGGTAGTAATCCTTAGATCATAACCCTGGAAGTCCTGTACTTCAACCTGGCACCTAACTCCCTGAACTAGCCTTGTAAGACCATTTCACCTTTCCTACCTTCATATGGACCACAACATCTAGCTGCTCATTCTCCTTCCAGAGAGTCCCATGAACTTGATCTGAGATATCTCAGATCCTGGCACCAGGAAGGCAATATATCATCTGAGATACTCAATCTCTTCCACAGAACCTTTTCTATGTCCCCCTAACTATGGAATTCCTTATCACTGCAACTCACCTCTTCTTTCCCCCCCCCCCCACCCTTCCCTTCTTAGCCACAGGACCAGGCTCTGTGCCGGAGACCCAATTGTTGTGGCTTGTGGCTGGGAGGTCATACACTTCTATAGTACACTTGGTTGGGAATGGTCACAGAGATGCCCTGCAGTGTCTGCCTGTTCCCTTTCCCTCTACCCTCCTCCTGCCTCCTAGAGATGATAGTGTCCCTGTAACTCCTGTCTATCACCCTCTCTGCCTCCCGAATGATCCGGAATTCATCCAGTTCCAGGTCCAATTCCTTAACTCGGCTCGTCAGGAGCTGCAGCTGGATGCACTTCTTGCAGATGAAGTCATCAGGGATACTCCTGGCTTCCCTTTTTTTGGTAAAAAAAAAGCTTTATTTATATATTATAAAATATAGAAGTAAAATAAAACAACATTCTTACAATAGACCATCATTAAAATACACATTGGTCCCCTACTATCCCTCTCCCCTCCCCCTCCCAACTAAATTCCTCCCCTACTACCCCAAAATGCAGAGCCTGGGACATAAATCAATTAATTATGTGCCATGGAGTGTCCCATATCCATAAACTACTTAAACTATATTCAAATCCATACATTTTAAATATGGAGTCCACATTTTTGTAAAAAAGAAATAATTATTATGTAAATTATAGGTTATCTTTTCTAAACAAATACACAATTTCAACTCATTATGACATCATTGAATGTTCAACTCTATATCATTTTTCCATGTAACTGCAATACATTTTCTAGCTTCTGCCAGAACCAGACAAATAAATGCTATTTGAAACTTATCCAGTTTTAAACCCACTATTAAATTTGCCATGTATCCAAATAAAATAAAGTAACGGATCAAATGCTAATTTGATTTTAAATAAATGCTCCAAAAACTCCATAATTTTCTTCCAAAAAGGTTTCACTTCATCTCAAGTCCAAGCTGACTATAAAAACATACCAGTCTGTTTTCCACGACAAAAACACAAATCTGATGAACTAAAACCATATCTTTTCAATTTCTCTAGAGTTAAATACAACTGATGTAGGAAATTATAACTAACTAAACTATATCTTATATTGATTAACTTGGTTACACTGTTTTCACATAATGTCATCCATTCATCCTGAGATATAGAAAAGTCTAAGTCCTTCTCCCATTTACTCTTTATGTTAAGTATACAAGGTTTACTCATCTTCTCTTTCAACAATGCACACATTTCTGATATAAACCCTTTTTTTGCACATTCAATAATCAACTTCTCGAATTTAGTCTGGTAGGGTAATTTTAACTCCTGTCCAAATTTGTCCCTTAATAAAGCTCGTACTTGATAATAAGCAAATAACGAATTTGACAGTATTCTGAATTTTACTTGGTCTAATAAAAGAAAGAAAAGATCCCCACTTGAAACAATCCTCTACAATTCTAATACCCTTTGAATCCCAAATTTTTAGATAATGATTATTCACAGAAAAAGGAACAATCTTATTCTGATATAGTGGAGTTCTAGCAGTAAATTTACCTTTAGTTTCAATAATTTGATCTCTACTATGCCAGATCTCCAGTAACTGTCTTATTATTGGTAAATTATAAGTTTTTAAAAGATAAGGATTCCATTTATAAATAAAATGATAAACATTCGGTTCTGAAATCTGTGCCAATTCAACTTTGGCCCACACAGGAGGTTGATCAACATCAAACATTCGATTAATAAATTTTAATTGAGCTGTCTCATGATAATTCTGAAAATTAGGTAATTGAAGTCCTCCTAATGCATATTTCCATGTCAATTTATGTAACAAAACCCTAGATAACTTGCCTTTCCATAAAAAAAACAAATTAATGCATTTAATTCCTTAAAAAAAAGGCCTTTGGAAGAGGATAGATTGAAAAAGATATTGAATACGAGGAAATATATTCATTTTGATACAGTTCGCTCGTCCTATCAAAGTTAAAGGCAAATCCTTTCCAGCTATTCAAATCAAATTTAATTTTATTCAATAAAGATACATAATTTAATTCATATAAATGTTGGTAATCCACATCCATCACTATTACTATTAGCTGACACTTGGCTACAATTTTATAATCCACATTCAATAAAGAAATCAGTCTGTAAGAAGCTACTTTCAAAGGATCTCTATCTTTTTTTGAATAAATGTAATTAAAGCTCTGGAAAAAGACTCTGGGAGCGCAGATATTTCAGAAGCTTGTCTCAAGTCTTTCATAAATATTGGAAGCAATAAATCGTAAAATTCTTGGTAAAACTCTAAAGTAAATCCATCTTCTCCAGGCGATTTTCCATTTGGCATAGTTTGTAGCATTTAATTTCAAAATCAGTAAAAGGACCATCTAAATCCTGTACATCAATCTCATTCAAAGATGGCAAATCTAAATCAGCCAAGAAAGATTCGACTTGATTAGTGTCCTGATTCACCCCGGAGGTGTATAATTCTTGATGAAAGGAACAAAATTCATCATTAATCTCTTGGGGTTTATAAGTAACCACCGAATCTTTCCTTGCCGCATTTATTGTCCTAGAAACTTGGGGAAGAAAGTTTGGAGAAGTAATTTAACTTCTGAAGATCCAAGAAATGAAGAAGGGGAAAAAGTCAACAAGCAAAAAAACTGGTTTTTAAGTTGGTGGAAAAAAATTGAAGAAACTGGGCCTACCTCGCAGAAGAAGCCTTAGGAGCAATTCATGATGGAGCTGAACCCCAATTGATCATCTTCGGGCATGCTGGAGGAAGCACCGGCATCTCCTGTACACGTAGTGGCAAAAGATGGCCCTGATGTTCCTACTCTGGTGTCGGTCCACAACGTCAGCGGGCGCATTACATTGTGCATGACCGGCGCTGCTGAGTAGCATATAGGGGTGCCCTCATTGCAGTGTGAGCTTGAGAGCGTGGCCGGCGGCATGCTGTTGTGCAGCAATATGTCAGTGGACACTTGCTCCCGCACTGCAGGCGCTTTGAGCATGACCGCGAGTTCGCACATGCCTGATGTTCTGGAACGGGTCCAGGCTGCAAGGGGAACCCAGACTACGCAGCGCTGATGAGGTTGGCCCGGTGTGGAAAGGGGTCCAGTCACACAGTCAGGCCTCCAGAGAGGAGATTGAACTACCAGACGAGGAAGAAGAGGAATATATAGAGTTCTTGGATGAAGAGGATCTAGAACTTTTGAAAGCTGCAGCAAATATTATTGAAGGTAGGCCCAGGGCTTCAAAATCAATTTCACCTTCTAAGTCAATTTCTTCTCCAGTCTTAATGAGCCACTCACCTGGACCTGATGTTGTGTCTATGTTTGAAGAAGTTACAAAGCAAAATATTTGGTATGACTAATGGTTTTCAGAATATAAATGAGCAATTTGCTGAAGTGAAGGTGAAAATGACTGACATTTGTGGAGAAATTGCATCTATTAAAACAGATGTTCATAAATATATGACAGCAGTTGACATCATACAAGATACATGTAAGAAGAATGAAGAAGCCTTTTTTGATTGTAAGGATGACGTTGATCATTATACAGGTACACAATCCTTTATTTGGACATCAAAAATCTGGAAAGCTCCAAAATCTGGCAAGTGGGGAGAGAGAAGGCAATGCGAGTCAGGCAGGCGAGGGGGAGAGACAGGCAGTGCATGTGAGGGGGGAAAACCGGTTGTGTGAGTCGGGGTGGGAGATCAGCAGCATGTCTGGAAGGGGGTGGGGGTGGATACAGCAGCACAATTTGGGTGGGCTTAAATCTGGCTTTCCGAAATCCGGAAAAATCCAAAATTCTGAACACACTGTCCCCCAAGTGATCCGGATAAAGGATTGTGTACCTGTACAGAGAGAATGGATCAAATTTAGGATTCATTTATGGGATGGAAAGTTGCAGAAAATTGATTCGTTGGAGAACCAGAGTTGTCGTAATAATATTAAAATAGTGGGTCTTCCGGAGGATATTGAAGGATCAGATCCTACAATTTTTTTTTAATGGATTCCAAACATGTTGGTTGTTGAATCATTTCCAGACAGTTTGGAATTGGATAGAGCACATCAAGCATTATGAAAGAAACATTTTTTGGGTCAATCTCCGAGAGCATTCTTACTTAGGTGTTTGAGGTACCAGGACAGTGAGACGATTTTGCGTCTTGCAGTTCAAAAAGCTTGACTTGCTCAGACCCCTATGATGGTTCAGGGTAATAGGGTTTTTTAATGCTGATCCAACTCAAAAGGTTATTCAGAGACATAAAGAATTTAATCCAGCTAAGGCAGTTTTATGAAGGAAGGGATATAAATTTGTTTTTTGATATCCGGCAGTATTGAAGGTGTTTTATGGGCAATACCAGACTCAATTTTTTGAGAATGTTCATGATACATTCTTTGCCAGATTACAAGCTGAGTCAAGATCTGTCAAGGAAACAGTTGGTGAATATAATTGAGATCAAGAATGGGAATGGGAATGGGAAGAAAATGCTGGAATCTGCTCAATTGATGGATGAGGACAATGATACTCAAGTTCAGCCTGGACTATAAGACGAATACATGTATTTTTTTTATGAAGATCATTCGAGGGGAGGTGGATGACCCAGTTGTTTCCGAAATCATCAGCCATTCGTGGTATTGACCACACCTGGCCAATTGAAGGGGGTACTATTCTTGCAGTAGTTTTTTTTAGGGTTTTTTTTCCCAAGTTATTTAGGGTGGGTTTTTTCTTGTAGTTTTTAATAAAGTATTTTATTAAAGAGGAGTTTTTTGATTTTTTTAGGACCCTTTATTTTGTATTTGTATTTGCTGTGTGAGATGACATTGTTTTAATTGTAACACTATGTCTAATTTGAATTTTGTGACTTTTAATAAGATTAAGATCAGGTCTTAATAATCTGATCAAAAGGAAACGAGTTTTAGCTTATATTAAGGAGATGAAGGTAGATATTGCTTTTTTACAAGAAACTCATTTGACCAAAAAACAACATTTGAAATTGAAAAGAGATTGGGTTGGACATGTTATTGCATCCTTGTTTAATTCTAAAGCTAGAGGTGTGGTTATTTTAATACATAAAAAGTTACCTTTCGTATTGGAATCATTCTCGGCCAATGCCGGTAGAGTTTTGACTGTTAACTGTGAAATTTTCTCAGATGCTTGGACTTTGTTGAATGTTTATGCTCCTAATGTGGATGATGAACAATTTAATACTGATGTCTTTTTGGGTCTGAATGAGGCAAATGAAAATATTTTAGTAGGAGGAGATTTTGATTGTTGTCTGGATCCTTTATTGGAAAAATCTCCAAAAACTGAAGAAAATTGAGATGGCTAATTGTTTGTCAGTAGTTATGAAGGAACTGAATTTAGTTGAAATTTGGAGGAGATTAAACCTGGCTGAGAAGTATTTTTCATTTTATTCAGTGAGACATGAGTCTTTTTCTAGAATTGATTTATTTTTAGTATCGGCACAATTACAAAGTAGAATCACCCACACTGAATATAAAAGCAGTATTTTGTCTGATCATTCTTTGTTACTAGTTTCCTGTGTTGGTTCAGAACTGTTGGCTTCCTTAATGACCCACATTCTGCAAGAGGAGCATTCCCCTGCCTTGGCTGCCATTCCCACAGTTTATGACTTGAGGAACAAAATATTTGATATCTAAAACCTGCCCTTACCTGTGCCTATCTGCAGAATCTTCTTTTTTTTTGTTCCTCAAATAATATGTCCCTTTCTTACTTCAATTCCTACCACCCCTCACTTGTTACCTGTTCTCACCAACCCTGACCCTGCTCCCTTGATGACCAATCTGCTAAACATTCACTTTTATAGTGATACTCAGCTTCTTCCTCCAATCCATTTATTGCTGCTGCCTCACCTCTCTTTAAATGCCAACTGCCACTGTTCCTCAGATCACATGACCTCTCTTGCTCCAATTACCTTCTTCCTCTAATCATCTTTCATGTTGGAGCTTGCATCATCTGGGAAGTATGCAGTCTGTCCTATTTTCAACTCTGTTATCTGCTTTTGTCTAATAACAAGTGAGGTAGAGGTAAAAATCAAAGTTTGAAGACATAGTTTTTTTTCTTTTATAGGTTTACCACGCTATCTGAAAGTAGACCATTCCTAAGAAACATTTTGTAAGGCGAAATGGCATAAAGCGAAGAAGCAATTACCATTAATCTATATGGGAACAATTTTTGTGCATTCCCAGACCCAAAAATAATAACATACCAAATCATGCCAAATAACATGTAAGACCTAAAATAACATTAACATATAGTAAAAGCATTAATTAAACCTTTGGACATATCTTGCTCACAGATGCACAAAATAAATTGAGATAAAGCATAGATGCCCACAAACACAGTTTAAAGCTATGGCAGTTTGATGCTGAGTGTTGTTCCCCAGGGAAGAAGTTTGGCGGCACCACTCTCGCTGCTCAGATGCGAGCTGCCTCTATAATAGCTCACTGCAAGACAAACACTGAATGCTATTTTTGCTTTTTGCCTTGTTATGTAAAAGTCAAAATCCTCCTTGGATTTCTTTCAGTTAGAGAAAACAGGTACTAATATTGATCTTACATCAAAGAAAAAATGTCATCAAGTGAACTTTTGAAAAGCGGGAGATACCTGTATTTTGATTTCAGGTTGAATTTTAAAAATCAAAAATTGAGTCAAGTAATGACAAGTTATACCAAATTAAGATGAAAATAAATTTAACACAATGATGACAGGATCATGTGGATGAGAAATATTTAAGCTTCTGTGATAATAGACATCACGAGTTTATTGTCAAATACAATGTACAGTTCACTTCTTAAGAAAAATCAACAACTCCAATAGTTTTAATTAATTAAAATTAATTAAAGAGAGCTAATAAATTTAAAAAAAAGATAGACAATAAATATTCATAGTTACCACAGTGCAAGAAAAAAAAATGGTGTACAATTCTGCGGGGAGTCCATGATTAGCGTCACAAGTGTTGCAAGAATCGCAATGTTCACCTGAACCATAAGAACCTTATCCTTCCAATCTAAATATTTGGTTTTATATTTGTCAGTGGAAGAAATTAATTTTGTCTCTACAAATGCATTGTTAATGACATTTTTACTTTACTTCATGAAATCTACATTTAAAGCTTACTTTTATTCAATTTCTTTGAAACAAACTTTGTACAGCAAGCAATCTCGGTGGCACCTAACTAACTAAACTTATTTGTGGAACTACAAAGCCTTAAGTATCATTGCATAATGAAAATTAGTAGATGTCTGTTGAAATTAGAAATATCCTTTTTTTATTTCCTACCTAAAGCAATTCATGTGGTTCTGATTTATGGCCTTATTACTTCATTGGTTTCAGGACGACAAATAATCTGGTATGACAGCTTGGATAAATTTGCTTTGGATGGTCAATGGTTATTACTTCAAAAATTCCAATGTCTTTTCATTTTTATATTTATAGTATGCATTTTGCATTCTTGATCAACATTTGAAGTAAATCAGCCTAAATATTCACCTACACTGGCTTTATTATATGTCTATTAAGGATAAAAGTGTAATTGGGGAGAGAATATCCCCTTTAAAGATCAATGTGATTGTCTATGTGTGGAATATTTCTCATCTGTATTTACCCTGGAGAAAGATGTAGACCCTTGGAAACTCAGGGAAGTTAATAGTGATGCCTTAAAATTAATCCACTTCACAGAAGAAGTGCAGGAGATCATAAGATGGATTGGTTTCCAAGACCTAATCAAATGTATCCTAAGAAATTATGGGAAGCTAAAGATAAATTTATAGGAACCTTGGCAGAGAGTTCAGTATCATTGTTAGCCATGGGTGAAATGCTGAAAGATTGGAGAATTGCAATTATTGTGTTTTTTTTTAAAATGGTGACAAGCCATGGAACTACAGACTGGTGAGCCTGACATCAGTGGTGTGAGAAGTCATTGGAAGCGATTCTGAGAAACAATTTGTTGGCATTTGGAAATACAAGAATTGATTAGGGACAGTAGTATGAGAAATCACAAATTTGATTGAGTATTTTGAAGAGGTGATCAAGATGACCGATGGTTAATGTCGGCAAGGCTTTTGACAACATACTGAATGGAAGGCTGGATTCAATGTAACTCACCAATGTCATACAAAATTAGCTTGGTGGGAAGAGTTGGTGGAGAGAGTTGTATTTCAAACTGAAGGCCTGTGAAAAATAGTGTTGCATAGGAATACTTGTTCATTATTTAGATTAATGATCTGGATGAGAATGTCCAAGGTATAATTAGTAAGACTGCAGATGACAGTTGATGTACCATCAATAATTCACAAATGATTGAGTAGTGAAACAATCAGGCTTTTAACAGCTAAAGATTGGATCACTATCAAACAACCATCCACCTTCTTGACTGATCATAGGAAAAGGAAAGGGGTAGCCTGAAAGGGGCTATGGGTAGGATCAGTCTTGGGAGGCATGTCCAGTTGATAGCAGCCAATCACGGTATAACAGTGGTTTTTCACAGCAGTCAAATTGGTAGTATAGTGGGCAAAAAAGGTTATCTGAGATTAAAATGGGATGTTAATCAATGGAGTCAATGGGCCACTTTTCACACAGATGTGTATTTTGAATGAGCTACCAGAAGAAGTGTTAGAGGTAGGTGCAAGTACAATATTTAAAATATATCGGATTGGCAGATGGATAGGAAAGGCTTATAAGGATATGGGTCAAATGCAGGCAAATTGGACTAAAGGGCCTATCTCATTGGCGGAGATGTCACCGCGACTGATCAGTTGCGGCAACTCGGGTGACCAAAAAATGGCTTAAATTCTCACCAAGGCGATGCCAGGGCGACGTCCGAGACGTCTCCAGACAAGGTGACAACCAATTCGCCCGGAAGTCGCAGGGACATCACCGCGACATCTCTGGCATTTGCGGTGATGTCTCTGAGACGTCTTCTCAGTTGCCACGATGTCTCTGCGATGTCTCCAATAGGTCACCATGGGTCTCTGCAAGGTTGTGGAGATGTTGCAGTGACTTCTTTCTGTCTATATATACCTAGATCTACAACTAGATCTATCATTTGCTTTTCAGATGTCAGACAGTCAAGAACTCTCACCATGGACATCTGCAATGAGGCTGTTATGCTGTTGGAGCAGGATCCCTACCTAGATGATGAGCAGAAGGAGCCCTTGGCCCTCGTGCAGATAGCTCTGGCCATGAACAAGGCAAATGCCAGGGCTAGGGATAGGGCCAGAAAGGGTGTCAGGAAGGAAAAGACAGTGTGGGTATGTGAAGAGCTCCTACAACGGCAACACCATGGCTGGTACAAGAAGCTGATGAAACACCTGGAAGAAGGGGATGTGAGGTCCTTCAAGAATTTCCTGAGGGTGGATCCAGAGTTGTTCAGGAAACTGGTGGCTCACCTTATTCCCAGGATCCAGAAGCAAGACACTAACTTCAGGAAGGCCCTGTCCCCTGATTTGAAGTTTGCCATCACTCTGAGGTTCCTTGCTACAGGAAACTCCTACAAGAGCCTGTCCTATGGCTTCCGTGTGGCTCCAAACACCATTGTTAGTATTATCCCAGAGGTGTGTCAATCCATCTATGATGAGTATCATGAGGTGGCCATCAAGTGTACATCTACATCAGAGGAGTGGAAGGAAGTGGCCAAGGGATTTTCTGAAAAGTGTAACTTCCATCACATCTGTGGTGTACTGGATGGGAAGCATGTCAGAATTCTTGAGCCTCTAGGGTCACGCAGTGTCTACCACAACTACAAAGGCTATTTTTCCATCATCATGCTGGTGTTGGTAGATGCTGACTACAAGTTCATGAACCTCAAGGTGGGGGCTCCTGGGGCTGACTCAGATGCTGGCATCTTCAGGAACTGCAGTTTGTTCAAGGCACTGGTTGAAGGTCAAGCCAATCTGCCACCTCCTAAACCCTTTCCAGATGACCTATGCAGAGAGAATCTTCAACTACAGGCTATCGAGATCGAGGCTTATTGTGGAGAACAGCTTTGGCATCTTGGCAAACAGGTGTGCAGCACTTTATTTATTTATTTATTCATTCTTGCTACACAGACAGTCATATTTGCCAGACTGTAAACACAGCAAATACAATGACTTTAATTTTACTTCTATTTTTTTTCTTTCCAGATTCAGATGCTTCCACACCATGATGATGAGATGCCCATGGATGGATGAAAAGGTGGTCTTTGATGCCTGTACACTCCACAACAATGATGACAGACTTCAGACTCTCAGCTAACAGAGAAGACCCACACACCCATGAAGTTGCCCCTGGAGAGTGGAGACAGCATACCAACCAGTTGGAGGGAATGCAGAGAAGAGGAAGTAACATGCCATCTGTTGCCAAGAACCAGAGAGAGTACCTGACCCAGTACTACTCTGGGGTTGGAGCTGTCCCCTGGCAAGACAAGATGGTGGAGCCTCTTCCAAGGCAGTACAAGGAGCAACAGCAGCAGGAAAGAGTACCAGGTGATGAAGACCTTGACCGGGATGTACCTGTGACTTGGACCAGGAATGAAGGCGTCTCGATGATGCCAGCATGCACTCAGTCTCATGGTCTCTAAGTCAAGCAACATTGCAGAGACGTCGCTGCAATGTCTCCTCAGTCTCCTTGATCTCCAGCAGGTCTTGGAGATGTCGCGAAAAAAATTAGTCTCTGCAACTGATGGAGATGTCGCGGAGACATCTCCGAGACCTGCTAGAGACTGGAAAAAGTCTCCAAAAAAATTGAACATGTTTGAATTTCCCGTGACTCCCCGGAGACCTGGCTAGTCTCCAGGAGACGTCACGGAGACATCTCCGCAACCAGCAGAGACTCGAGTCGCCACCAGGTCGCCACCTAGTCTCCAGGCCAATAAGATGGGCTCTTTACTTACATATTTTTTGGATGATTAACTCACAAATAGGACAATCACTAGGATCAGCAAACTGGTCAGCACACACAAGTAGGGCCTTCATCCACTCTTTATAGTGCTATGGTATTAAATGGTGTGAGTAATATCCCCAATGATTTGAAAAGCGCTAAAAAATACTGCAAAATTTATGATGACCATTTAAAAACAGTATGACTGAATTCTCTCATATAACATTATTCTGTTCCCAGTGACAGTCCTTAAAAGATTAATTACACCACAATAGGAGCAGTGCTCTTCCAGTTAAAGTATTTGCAAGAAATAATGGCACAGTATAATGTTGGGAGGCTTAAGCTCGTGTACACTTGCAGGGGGCAACAGAGATCTCTGCACAAATTATTTAAGAACACTGCACCTAAGAGGGAAATTCCTTGTACGGGAATACTTCCGGTGGATTTTATTTTCTTGCTTAATGTACTACATGTTCTGAATGTTAAAATCACAAAAAGCAAATTGTGGTGAGGGGGGGGAGTCACGTGATGGAGTAGTGGCTGGACGGTGAATTCCAGCCCTCTCCAGAAAAGTCGGAAAAAACAAAGGAAAACACAAAGGTTCAAAAATAAAAATTAAAGGAAAGTGAGTATAAAGGTGGAAAGAAAATGGCGACGAAAAAAAGAAAACTCGAAATCAACGGTAAGAAGAGAGGAAGAGAAGACAACGGAAGAAGAAGGAGAAGGCCTTACCTGTTCGAAGAGGCCCACGGTGGAAAGAGAAACCCGCTCCCTCAGGTCGGTAGAAAGTGGACTACAAAAATGGCTCGCTGAGCCGAGTAAAAGTGCGCGACCGCGCATGCGCGAGGAGTCGCGCATGCGCGATGCGCATGCAAAAAAAACACACCAACGGGAGGGGTGACCAGCTGGGGAGTCGATCTCCACAGCCGGCAATGACAGCTGCAGAACAGCTGCAGCAAGAGGAGAACATAGAAGACAACGAAAACAAGAAAGAAGAGAAGAAAAGGAAAACAAAGAAACAACAGATGGCCAACCCAGAGGAAGAAGAAGAGGAAGAGGAAGAGTACAGTGAAATAGAAGAAGAAGGGAAAGGCAAGATAAAGGATATACTTTCACTTATTAAATAATACATGGAGTCATTTAAAGAATTGCAAGCGCAAGAATTTAATGATTTAAGAAGAACAATAAACAATACAGAAGAGAAAATGAATAAAATAGATATGACCTTAACAGAAATGGGAAAGAGAATGGACAAGATGGAAGAGTGGGAAGCAGCAGTAGAAATGGAGGTAGAGGACTTAAAAAAGAAATTAGAGGAATCTAATAAAAAAGTTATAGAGACACAAGAACTGTTAGCTCAGAAAATAGATATAATGGAAAATTATAACAGAAGAAATAACATAAAGATAGTGGGCCTTAAGGAAGATGAAGAAGGCAAGAATATGAGAGAGTTTATAAAAGATTGGATCCCCAGGATCCTAGGATGTCCAGAACTACAGCAAGAAATGGAAATAGAAAGGGCACATAGAGCATTGGCCTTTAAACCACAACCACAACAAAGGCCAAGATCTATTTTAGTAAAATTCCTATAAGATATACTACAAGAGAAAAGGTACTGAAGAAGACAATGGAAAAAGTAAGAGAGGGCAACAAGCCACTGGAGTACAAAGGGCAAAAAATCTTCATTTATCCAGATATAAGTTTTGAACTCCTGAAGAAGAGAAAGGAGTTCAATACAGCAAAGGCGATTTTATGGAAGAAAGGGTATAAATTTATACTAAAGCATCCAGCGGTATTGAAAATATTTATTCCAGGACAACAAAACAGACTATTCTCGGATCCAGAGGAAGCACGAAAATTTGCAGAACAATTACAAAATAGAGTGAGGGATGAAGACGTGTAACGAGAGTACAAAAGACTGAGAACTAAAAAGACATATAAGTTTTGAACTCCTGAAGAAGAGAAAGGAGTTCAATACATCGAAAACGATCTTATGGGAAAAAAAAAACTATTCTCGGATCCAGAGGAAGCAAGGAAATTTGCAGAACAACTACAAAACAACCAGAGAGATGAAGATATGTAATAAGAGTAAAAATGACCACGATTTATATGTATGTGGGTTAAAGAGGTATATGTGTGTATATGTATAATGTGCATACATGAATGTATCCGTATTTAGAGGAAAATATAGATAGTATAGACAAGAATTAAAAAGGGAAGGAAATGGAATAGAGGGAATAAGGAGGGAACTAAAAGAGTGACCTTTGTTACATATGAAAAGTGAAATCTTTTCTGGGGGGGGCTGGGTGGGGAGGAGTTGCGGTCACTGCAAAATCAGCTGACGCTTGCGACTGAATTCGCAAATCCAAATGGAGAGGGGAGATGTGGTTGTCCGACAAGGGATAAAGGACAACTCAGGAGGGGAAGGGGAGATTGGGGCTAAAGAAGTTTTAAATAGGAGAATAAGGAAAATGTTTGATGTTTTAGGAATGTTGTCTTATAAAGGGTTCAAAACAAGAAAACAGAAATGGATAAAGGTAATGATGGAGAAACGGAAAGGGAAGATAAACAAAGTATAAAATGGCTACGTTGAACTATATGACTTTAAATATTAATGGAATATATAACCAAATTAAAAGGAAGAAACTGCTAAATTTACTGAAAAAAGAAAAAATTGATATAGCATTTGTGCAAGAAACACATTTAACTGAATTGGAGCACAAGAAATTAAAGAGAGATTGGGTAGGACACATAACAGCAGCATCGTATAATTCAAAAGCAAGAGGAGTAGCTATATTAATTAGTAAAAATGTGCCATTTAAAATAGAAGAGGAAATAATAGATCCAGCAGGGAGATACGTAATGATAAAATGTCAGATATATTCGGAGTTTTGGAATCTACTCAATGTATATTCACCTAACGAAGAAGATCAAAAGTTTATGCAAGATATCTTTTCGAAGGTAGCAGATACGCAAGGGAACATATTAATAGGAGGGGATTTCAACCTGAATTTGGATTCAAATATGGACAAAACTGGGAAAAAAATTAACAGAAAGAACAAAGTAACCAAATTTATAATTAAATCGATGGAAGAAATGCAACTTTTGGATATATGGAGGAAACAACACCCAAAGGAAAAGGAATATTCATATTACTCGGCTAGACATAAAACATACTCAAGAATAGACCTATTTTTGTTATCAGCTCGTATGCAAGATAGAGTAAGGAAAACAGAATATAAAGCTAGAATACTATCAGACCATTCACCCTTAATATTGACAGTAAAGTTAGAGGACATCCCTCCAAGAATGTATAGATGGAGATTAAACCCCATGTTACTTAAAAGGCAGGATTTTAGAGAATTTATTGAAAAACAAATAAAAATGTATTTTGAAATAAATACGGAATCAGTGGAAGGTAAGTTTATACTATGGGATGCAATGAAAGCATTCATTAGAGGGCAAATAATAAGTTATGTAACCAAGATGAAGAAGGACTATAATCAGGAAACAGAGCAGTTGGAAAGGGAAATAGTAAATATAGAAAAAGAATTAGCAATGAAGGAAGATACAACTAAAAGAAGAGAATTGGTAGATAAAAAAATAAAATATGAAACAGTACAAACATATAAGGTGGAGAAGAATATAATGAAGACAATACAGAAATATTATGAACTAGGTGAAAAAACGCACAAAATCCTAGCATGGCAGCTTAAGACAGAACAAGCTAAGAAAATGGTATTGGCATCAAGGAAAAAAGACAAACAAATTACATATAATCCAAAAGAAATTAAGGAAAACTTTAGAGAATTCTATGAACAATTATACCGAACAGAAAACGAAGGGAAAGAAGGGAAAATAGATGAATTTCTGACTAAAATTGAACTACCAAAACTACAAATAAAGGAACAAAACAAATTAACAGAGCCATTTGGAATAGTATAAATACAAGAGATAATAAAAAAATTACCAAATAATAAGACACCAGGAGAGGATGGATTCCAAATAGAATTCTACAAAACATTTAAAGACTTATTAATTCCGCCCCACCTGGAAGTAATCAACCAGATTGATAAAACACAAAGCTTACCAGATTCATGTAAAACAGCAATAATTACAGTAATACTAAAGCAAGGGAAAGATCCACTCTCACCAGCGTCATATAGACCAATATCTTTACTTAACACAGATTATAAGATAATAGCTAAACTATTAGCAAACAGATTAGCAGAATATGTACCGAAAATGGTAAATTTAGACCAAACTGGATTTATCAAAAAAAGACGCACAACAGTCAATATTTGTAAATTTATTAACTTAATTCATGCAGTAGAAGGGAATAAAGCACCTACAGTAGCAGTTGTTTTAGACGCAGAGAAGGCCTTTAACAGAGTAGAATGGAATTATTTGTTCAAAGTATTTCAAAAATTCAGTTTACTGGAGAAGTATATTAATTGGATTAAAGCATTATATAAGGGACCGTTAGCGAAAGTGACAGTAAATGGACATGTATCAAAGCAATTTAACTTAAGCAGGTCAACACGGCAGGGATGCCCACTATCACCTTTATTGTTTGCGTTAGCTATAGAACCACTAGCAGAATTGATAAGAACAGATAATAATATAAAAGGAATAAAAATAAAAGACAAGGAATATAAAATCAGTTTATTTGCGGATGATGTTATAGTGTACTTAACAGAACCAGAACTATCAATAAAAGAATTATATAAGAAATTGAAGGAATATGGAGAAGTGTCGGGTTACAATATCAACGTAAATAAAAGTGAAGCAATGCCTATGAATAATGCGGATTTCTCAAAATTTAAGAAGGAATCATCATTTAGATGGCAAATGCAAGCAATAAGATACTTAGGTGTACAAATAAACAAAAATCTCGGCCAACTATATAAACTCAATTATTATCCACTAATTAAAAAATTACAGGACTATTTAGAGCATTGGAAAGATTTACCACTAACACTAATAGGAAGGATAAACTGTATTAAAATGAACATTTTTCCAAGGACATTATACTTATTTCAGGCATTGCCAATACAACTGACAGAGAAATTCTTCAAGGAGTTAAAGAAAATAATAAGGAAATTTTTATGGAGAGGGGGGAAACCGAGGATAGCACTAGATAAATTAACAGAATGGTATAAACAAGGAGGCTTACAACTGCCAAACTTTAAAAATTATTATAGAGCCGCACAATTAAGATACCTATCAGATTTTTATCAAACAAGGGAAAAGCCAGATTGGACGAGATTAGAATTAGATAAAATAGGGGAAAAGATACCTGAACACATATTATATAAATGGGATTAAAAATTGGTACAGCATAGAAGTTCTCCAGTATTACATCATCTCCTCAATATTTGGAAGAAGATTCATGTAGAAAGAAATAAAACAAATTATCAATTACCAAAACTAATATTGACGCAAAACAAGTTACTCCCTTTTACAATAGATAACCTTTCCTTTAGAGAATGGGAATAAAAGGGATTAAAAGAATAGAAAATTGCTTTTCAGGAAATAGATTCTTATCCTTTGAACAAATGAAAGATAAGTACAATATAACTCAAGATACAGCGCTGGCATATTACCAATTGAGATCCTACTTGAAGGATAAATTAGGAAGTAGCTTGAGTTTGCCAGAGGGAAGTAACCTTGAATATGTGATTACAGATACAATGATAATCAAAAGATTTATAACAAATATGTATATTAAACTGCAAAAAAAGGAGTATGAGGAAACAAATGGTAAAACTAAACAAAAATGGGAACAATATTTAAATATAAAGATAAAAAGGAAACATGGGAGAAGTTATGCTCCGGAACAATGAGAAATACAATAAATACGAGGTTACGTATAATACAATATAACTGGATACACAGGCTATACATTGCACCTCAAAAGTTAAATAAATGGGACCCAACAGTATCTGATAGATGTTTTCGATGTAAAAAAGAAATGGGAACAACAATTCATGCAATCTGGACATGTGAGAAAGTAAAAAAAATTTGGGAAGATCTAAATCAGATATTAAATAAAATAACAGAAAACAATATACCAAAGAATCCAGAGATCTTCCTCCTAAGTAACATAAAAAAACAAAGAATTTGGAATTGATTTGGAGGATGCACAAAAACGATTTGTTAAGATAGCTCTAGCCGTAGCAAAAAAATGTATTATGTCAACCTGGAAATTGGAAGATAATTTGAAAATACAACAATGGTATATAGAAATGAATAAATGTATTCCATTAGAAAAAAATAACATATAGTTTAAGAAATAATATTGAAATATTCGAACAAATATGGGAGCCTTACATTAAATACAATAGTGAAAACCTACCGGGGACAATCATTACCTAAGTTAACGGAAGGAAAAGGAAATGAAAAGAATGGACTCAGTAGAATTTCTGGTGTATTTTTATTGAATGACAACATTGTCTGACTGGTTAATGTATCCTAGATTGTATACCTTAAATGGACGGGAGGGGGGAGGTAGGGAGGGTGGGATGGGAGGAGAAAATGGCACTGTATATGTGTGAAAAGGAGAAAGTGTGTACCATGGTTAATGTGATTTATGGTGTGAAAAATAAAAAAATTAAAAAATTTTTAAAAAAAGCAAATTGTGGTGATATGTAATTACACCACTAGGTCACAAGGGGTCATCCCGGTGACCTTATATATAAAGCAGTCCAGAGCTAGAGTCTAGCCTTCCAGATTCATTTTACAGAGAGACAAGACCTCTTAGTGTACATATTAGTTTATTAAAGATGTCTTATTCTCGCACTGCTGGTGTGGTTATTGTCAGTACAATTTAATAAACTAATATGATAACTACTAGGATAAAAGTTGTTTCTGTTCCAATGTGCATTCCCGACCACCTGGAGACTCTTCCTGAGGAATGGAATCCGGGGATGACTAGCATGCATGTGCATCTGAGGACAGAGGCGGTGAAGGACCAGTGTACTGGAATCATGGTGGAATGTGCGGAAGGCCACAGAAGTATGATAGGGCAGATAAAAAATGGCCAAGAGCCCTGCCTGACCGTGGGTTCGCCAGTACAGGCGCCGCCGACCCTAAATCCCGGTCCGATCAGAAAGGGGCCACTACAAGTGCGGGTGGAAGGATCTCCACAAGTCCTGCTCCCGATCGCCATGTATGTGCAGAATTCCCAACCACTCCAGAGCCAGGAAAAGCAGACACCACTACCGTCACTCCCCTAGCAGCAGTTTCGTCAGTACCACAGAGACCTGATGCTATGGCTGGGATCCCCTCTAAGCTCATTGCAAATGTCCCAAAGCCAGAGACTCAGCCAGCACCCCCAAGCACCCAGATTACTCCTCCAGCAGACACAAGCCTCACAGAGGCTCTACCAGCAGCTCCCAGTACCCCAGGGTCCGCCCTTGCTACACCTAAGGGAACAGAGACTGTGACTTAGCCATGTGCTGCGACCAGACAGGCTGGAGCACGACCCCAGAAATCCCGGATCCGGCACGCACTTCAGACGCTGGCAGAGATGCTTTCTGAATTACGTGGAGGGTGCTGAGGCATCGGATAAAGAGCTATTAATGCTGCTGTTAGCGCAGCTGGGAGACCATCCTTACTTCCTTACACAGGATGCCAGGTCCTACCAAGAGGCAATGAGCACTTTACAGAGGCATTACAGTGAGGGACATAGTGAACTCCACTCCCGGTACAGACTCATGACCAGGTCACAACAAGTAGGGGAGTCTGCCAGAGACTTCATACACTGAAAGGCCTGGCGAGAGACTGCAACTTTAAAGCAGTATCAGCTCAGGAGTATGCGGAGAACCTTATTAGGGATAGAATTGTTGCGGGCATACGGTCCACTGAGACGAGACATAGATTGCTGAAGAAAGGAATGGTGGGGCTAGATGAGGCGGAGACTATTGCAGAAGCTTTAGAAAGCACCAGGAAAGAATTGGAGGAGTACTCACAGGACCATGGGGCTGGGACAAACGTCACACTACTAGACTCTCTAGCCCCACGAAAAGAAATGTATGTTGCCTCACAGGAATTCACAGCAGCAGCAGCACCTTGAGGGTCCCAAGTGCTTTTTCTGTGGACAAAGAAAACACCCCAGAGCCCTCTGCCCTGCCGGAGAAAATGTCTGTTTCAAACTGTGGAAAACGTGGGCATTGTGCAAAAATCTGCAGAAGCCCCAAGGCCACAGCCAAGGCCCATTCTCATGCTAATGAGAGGTGGGAAAGCTCTTCTCTCTCCACAGACAAACAGAAGAAGAAGAATGCCATCTGCAGCCGGCCATCTTGGACAAATGCTACAAAGCAGAGGACACAGTCTTCAGGAGATGAATATGACGCCGAGTACTATCGGAATGAAGGACACAAAGGACACGCCAGACTTGCTTCCCTACGCGTGAATCAGGCACACAATTTATCTGATGCCACTGTGTGCATCAAAATTAATGATGTGAGGGTAAATTGCTTAATAGATAGTGGAAGCACTGAAAGTTTTATTGACAAGGGGTTAGTCAACCGCCTTGCCCTGCCCACACACCCGAGTGTTAGCCAGATCCTGTTAGCCAGCAGCCTTGCAGCTGAGGTAAAACAGTTTTGCAGGGTTGCTCTAGAAATCCAGGGCACAAAATATGAAGGATTCAAATTACTAGTACTCCATCATCTCTGTGCCCCGGTACTACTGGGGTTAGATTTTCAGTGTCAGTTAGAAAGCATTACAATAGTGCACAACGGGCCTCACTACGCCTTATGGAGAAGCAACACTGCAGCCTGTCTTGTCCTGATCATAGAACCCCCTCCACTGTTCGCACACCTGAACCCAGAATGCACACCACTAGCCACAAAGAGCAGGAGGTACAGCCCGAGGGACAGAGCCTTCATTAGGACAGAGATCCGCAGGCTACTACAGGAGGGCATCATAGAGCAGCGCACCAGCCCCTGGAGAGCCCAGGTGGTTGTAGTAAAGTCAGGAGAAAAACTGCACATGGTAGTGGAGTACAGCCAGAAAATCAACAAATTTACACAACTAGATGCCTACCCATACCACACATACCAGACACGGTCAACAACATTGCGCAGTATAAGGTGTTCTCCACCATAGACCTGAAGGCAGCATACCACCAACTGCCCATTAGAAACAGCGATCGCATTTACATGGGATTTGAGGCAGACGGCAGGCTGTATCAATTTCTGTGACTCCCCTTCGGTACCAAATGGAGTGTCCCTGTTTCAGAGAGAAATGGACCGAATAGTAGATGAGTTCCAACAGAAAGCGATTTTGCCCTAATTAGACAGCATGACAATCTGTGGCCACACTCAGGAGGATCATGACATGAATTTAAAACGCTTCTTCCAGGCAGCCGAGGAAAGGAACCTGACATACAACAGAGACAAATGGGTCTTTAGCACCAGGAAGTTGCCAATCCTGGGCTACATAGTGCAGAACGGAGAAATCAGTCCAGACCCAGCCCATATGCGCCCTCTCCTAGACCCCGCAGTGCCACACAAAGCTCTAAAAAGGTGTTTGGGACTGTTCGCTTACTACGTCCAATGGGTCCCCAACTACGCTGACAGGGCTCGCCCACTATAAAAGCCTCAATTTTCCCACTGTGCCCAGCAGCCATCAGAGCATTCAGGGACATTAAGGACCATATCGCTAAAGCTACCATGCAGTCCATAGATGAGTCGATCACATTTCAAGTAGAAACGGATGCATCCGATGTGGCTCTGGCAGCCACCCTAAACCAAGATGGATGACCGGTGGCCTTTTTCTCGCGAACCCTACAGGGGTCAGAGGAAGACACTCAGCAGTAGAGAAGGAGGCCCTAGCCATTATGGAAGCCATAAGGCACTGGCGACATTATCTGGCATGCAAACACTTCACCCTTGTCACGGACCAACGGTCTGTGGCTTTTATTTTCGATGACCAGAAGAGGGGGAGAATTAAGAACGACAAAATCCTGCGCTGGTGGATAGAATTGTCTACATTTAACTGCGACATTCTATACCGCCCCGGGAGACTCAATGAGCCCCCAGACGCGCTGTCCAGAAACACTTGTGCCATCCTTAACCACACATCCCAGTTGCAGAGCTTGCACAATGAGGTGAGCCACCCGGGGGTCGCTAGACTGTTTCACTTCATTAAAACCCAAAACCTCCCATTTTCAGTAGAGGAAGTGAGGTCAATGAACAAGAGCTGCCCCATGTGTGCGGAATGAAAACCGCAATTTTACCAGCCATACAAAGCCACTCTGATAAAAGCTATTAAACCTTTTGAGCGCCTCAGCCTCGATTTTAAAGGGCCTCTCCCGTCCAATAATAGAAATGTCTATTTCCTAAACGTACTAGATGAATAATCTCGTTTCCCCTTTGCAATCCCGTGTCCTGATGTATCAGCAGCCACTGTTACAAAATGCCTCCAACCCATCTTCAGCATATTTAGGTACCCAAACTACATACACACAGACAGGGTTGCTGCATTCATGAGCACAGAAGTACAGCAGTACCTGCACGAGAGAGGGAGATTGCTACCAGCCGCACTACAAGTTACAATCCCAGAGGGAATGGACAAGTCGAAAGGGAAAATGCCACTATCTGGAAAATGGTCCTCTTGACCTTAAAAGCAAAAGACCTGCCTGTTACTAGATGGCAAGAAGTGTTGCCAGAAGTCCTACACTCTATACGTCCTTTGTTGTGTACTGCCACTAACATGACCCCACATGACCGTATCTTTTCTTTCACAAGGAAAGCCACGACGGGCCCAGTGCTGCCTAAATGGATGATGACACCGGGACCTGTTCTCCTCTGGAAGCACTGCAGACCCCACAAAGCGGACCCACTGGTGGATCAAGTGAAGTTGAGGCACACAAACCCTCACTACGCCTTCGTCACATTCCCATATGGAAGAGAAGACTCGGTGGCCACTAGGGATCTCGTGCCGGCCGGATATGTGAACAACGCAGAGGAAACACAGATGTCTACGGATCAACAAGGAGCGCAGCAGCAGTCACTAGAACAGTCATCCATCGAGTCACCCCAGAGGACTATACCACCCACCCCGGAAATCAGGACCCTCGGTACGCCCGCCCCACAAAATATCCCCACCCTAGACGATGGCAGGGCCTAATCCCATACAAGAGAATCCCCAGCCCACACGGCCATCTAGTACTTCCCATTCCCACATCTCCACCAAGAAAGGCCGAAAGGCAGACCGCACTCCCCACCCCTATACCACTACCAAGGAGGTCCAGAAGGCAACGGAAGCCACAAAAAAGTTTGGACTTAGGAACTTACAAACAAGGGAAGGAGGATGGGGGGGGGCAGGGAGAAATAACTATTTTTTTAAGGGGGGGTGAATGTGGTGATATGTAATTACACCACTTATTCCATGGTTGCCTTCAGAGCTCTCCAAAAATGTTGCACCTGGAACTCGACACAATATTTCATTTCTGTCAATACCAGTGTTTTCAAGGTAAATGTTCCATTATTTTCATGTAAAACTACATTTAGAATGTAATATAATCGAAATTCTTTAACTTTTGTCTACTAAAAGGCAAACAGAGAGTCGCCACTGGAACAATTGTCAGCAGAGACAAGCCACGTGGATCCTTTGTCAAGGTTTCTGAGCGTGAACATGTCATTAACATTGACAGCAGTGCAGCAACTTGTGTCAGATGGAACTCGATTTCTCTGAGTCACAGACGTGAATGAAGAAGTAAGCATGAACATTGCTTTTGGAAATGTTAATAGAAAATTAGCTCTCCATAAAGTCTGAATAATTAAGTTGCTGGTGTGATTTCATTTTTTTGGATGTCTTTATGGATTTTAATTTCAATCATCTTTTATGTGATGAAGATGAAGACACAAGATTTTTTTTTCCTCACCACCCACCTTTGAGGTGATGAAGTCCCCTTCAGGATCACTGGAATCTTCGTTTGGGCAGTTTACCTGAGGCTTGTCTGGCCCCTTAGGTTCGACTGTGGAGCTGTCATTATCAGTAATATCTAGTATTTCCATGGGTAAGGTCTCCAGTTGTTGTTTGGTCTAATTTGATTGAAATGTCTGCTGGAGAGGACATTTGGGTGTTGCGTACAATTGATGTATATTGGACAAACAGGATGCCAGAGAAATAATGTTGGGAAACAAGGAAGTATTATAGAGTCATATCACACGAAAAAGACCATTCAATATTAATAACCAGAACACGTTATCCCAGAAGTTAATTCCATATGTGCTAGTTACATCTACTCAATCATTTCTCTGCAATGGCTGCTGTTCAATTGGAGCTACTGTAGTTTGTAGTTGCAATAACAACAACCCACTGGTTCAGTTCTAATGAGGCCCAATCCTTAAAATGGCCTCCTGCCTCCCACTGGGACTATCAGAGAGCCAATGATAGATTCCACAGTTAACTCTTGGGTAAAATATAACCTATTGCTTTCCAAGGGCATCATGCCCATGTTGGAGTATCATTCAGTTGTCCCAGAACTGATTATAAGGTACCTATAAATTGTTATTAATAAAAACAGAGGAATTAGACTAATCAGGATCTATTCCCTTGATAATCATTTCTCAAGACTGCAACAAGGCTGTGGGGTTTAAGATTAATTGACTATCATGTCCATAGTTTGTTATTTATTCCCTGTATTGATTCTTTTCTGTAATTAATGATGAGTTGCATGAAAGATATTTGAAAAATTATTTTAATATATGCATTTATATTTTGTTGCATAAAGGGAAAGTTAAGTTCCACAATAATAAAATCTATGAAAATGCAAGGTTTGGTATTTTAGAATCTTTCTATTAAGTTTCAGAGTAATGATATAATGAGATTGGGATTGCATTAACGGCGGTTAACATTGAGCATCATATGTAAACTGAGCCTCCCAGTCTCTTTAAGGCCAAACATGAAAAGGAGTCAAATTTGAATACAGAAATATCCCCATAACTAAGAAACAAAACAAAAAAGAAAGCAAGAGCTAGGCTATCAAGTTTCAGCGGTTGAACAATTATGTGGCGGTTAATTCCACTCCTCTACACTCACAAAAAAAAAATGCTGAAAAGGATTAAGAAAGGATCAACTTACATCATATGAAAATATTGAATAAATGACCTCCATGTTTATTCGAATTTAACCGAAGGGTCAACAGTACAACTTCTAATTTTTTTTTTCTACATTTAAACATGCTATAGATTGGGAAAAACACTGAAACGTATTAGGTGGTTTAGGATCTTTCCATTTGAGTAGAATGTATCTCTTGGCCATTAAAGTAACAAATGCAATCACATGATAAGCTAAAGCAGATTAATGGCTAGAGTACAAAACTGGTAGTCCAAAAAGTGCAGAAATATGATGAGGTTGTAAATCAATGAGCAAAACTGATTAAATAATATCACAAATATGTTTCCAATATTTTTTCAGGGAAGGGGAGGACCAAAATATATGTGTCAGAGAAGCCACCTCAGAATTCCATCTGTCACAGATAGGGTTTATATGGGAGTGAAAATGAGCAAGCTTGTCCTTGGACATATGAGCCCTATGAACACCTTAAATTGTATCAAAGAGTGGTGAGCACATATTGAAGAAGTGTTAATCAATTGAAGAATTTTATCCCATGTTTCTATAGATGAAGGTATCTGAAGTTCTCTTTCCCATTTAGTTTTAGTTTTGTCAGAAATCACTGATCAAATCATAAACCCTCTTCTGAAAATGGTTTAAACATAAAATTTTAATTGGGAACTTCAGTTTAATGTGGTATCAGAAAAATAGATAAAGTAACATTTAAAAACTTCCTAATTTGTAGATATCTGAAAAAAAATGTGATCTAGGCAAATTATATTTATTAGACAACTGCTCAAAAGACATGACACAATTATCCATAAATAAATTGCAAAAACATACTATTCCCCTCGTTTTCCATAAAAGAGAAGCTTGATGAATTCTAGATGGTGCGAAGAAAAAAAAACAGATAGAATAAGACTTGACAAGATAAATTTGTTCAATCCAAAAAAAATTACAAAATTGAAACCATATTCATATTGAATCTTTAATTATTGGATTCATCATTTGTTTATTCAATTCAGTGAGTGCAAAGAGGAATAAAGTCCCTAAAATAGAGGCCAATAAGAACTCCTGCATAAACCTGCACTCAAGACTCGCCCATTGTGCATTGTGGACATTGAATTTCATCCAAATCATGTGTCCAGAAAAGTATACACTGAATATTAATTGCCCAATAGTAAAATTTAAAATGAGGCAATGCCATGCTGCTATCCTTTTTAAATTTCTGTAAAGATTTTTTTACTTAACTTAGGGTTCTTATTCTGGCATAAATATATGAAGAAATTCTAGAATGAATAATATTAAAAAAAAGACAGATGAAGGTTGGAACCACCTGAAATAGGTACAAGAATTTAGGTAAAATAATCATTTTAACTGCATTAACTTGATCAATCATTGATGAGGACAAAGGAGACCAGTTAGTGAATGATTATTTAACATGGTCAATTAAGGGTAAACAATTAACCAAATAAAATCCTTATGCTTTTTAGAGATCTTGACACCTATATCATTAAAATGATTAGTTGTGGAAGTGCACATCCTCATGGCGAAATGGCCCCTCTTGTATCGCCACGTGGCGGGGAAGCCATGGGGAAATGGCATCATCAGAGGTTTCTCTCTGACTCCAGCATCCCTTCCAGCGCGCACCCTGGGCAGCGATTATAATGTCACAGTGCACCAGGTGACTGACCTCATGCTGCCCTTAAAGGGGCATGCTGAATTTGAATAAAAACTGTCATTAATGACCCTCAATGTGGTGGTTGTGTTTCTTCCACTGCTCACACCGCCACATAGTAACCTATCTAAATAGAGATTGTTCATACATTGAAACATGCATATTTAATAGGGAAAAAACTTGCTTTGATTGAGGTTCAATTTATATCCAGAAAAACCACTAAAGTGAGCAAGTACTGCAGGGATAGATTGCTCAGGGATAGAAGTATATAGTAACAAGTCATCTGCGTATAATGATACCTTATGTATCCCATTCCCACAAATAATGCCAAATATATTTGGTGATTCACAAAGAGCAATCACCAGGGGTTCCAGGGTGATGTCAAATAATAAAGGACTCAAAGGACAACCTTGTCTAGTACCTTGAAAAAGTCTAAAAAAGAAGGGTCCCTGATTATTTCTAAACAGAGATGCCAAAAGTGAGTGGTTTATCAGATTTATGCAAGAGATGAATTTTGGATTAAAATTAAACTTCTCAAGCATATTAAATAAATATTCCAATTCAACTCTGTCGAATGCTTTCTCAGCATCAAGCATTCTGGAATTTTAGCTTAAGGAGAATATACAATATTCATTAACCTCCTAATATTGAAATATGAACAACAATTCTTGATAAATCCTGTTTGATCTTTAGAAATAATTTGTGGAAAGACATTTTCCAATCTAGTAGACAATATTTTAGAAAAAGATTTAGAGTCCACATTCAATAGTGAAAGAAGTCTACATGAAGCACATTCAGTGGGGTCTTTATTTTATGGATTAAAGAGATAGATTCTTAGTAAAAAAAATGCTGTGATTTACCTAGAAACAGGGCATCCTTAAAGGTTTTACATAACTGAGAAAAAGTAGATTGAAAAAAGATTTGAAAAAGTTTACTGTATACCCATCTGGACCTGATGCTTTACCAGAGTTCATCAAAAAGATTGCTTTCTTTATTTCTTCCTCTGTGATGGGTACATCTAATGCTATGTGTTCATTAAATGGCAATTTTGGAATATTTAATTTCTTTAAAAATTGTGCATTGTAGTGCAATCATCAGGAATTTCTGATTGGTTTAAGGAGGCATAAAATTATTGAAAAGATGTATTAATTTTGATATGATCAACCATCAAGCTACCATCTCATTTACCAACTTTAATAATATGATGTTTAGCTGAAGCAGCTTTCAATTGGTTAGCCATGTTTACCAGATTTATCAGCATGTATGTAAAACTGACTCTTAATTTTAAGTAATTGACTTTAAATCCAGTATGTTATTAACAAATTAAGTTGCATTTGAAGTTCATCTCCTTCTTTCTCAAGCTCAAAATTAGGAGCAATAGAATTTTTTAAATCAATTACTTTAATCTTATCAACCAATGTATATATTTCATTAATAGTTTTTTTTCAATCCAGCAGAATATGAAATAATTTTCCGAATGATATAAACTTTATAGGTATCCCATAGAGTCCCACTAGAATTAGTTGTGGAAAAAAATGCAATCTGTTCTTTAATGAAGTTGACAAAGTTTCAATCCTGGAGCAGAGTAGAATTGAACCACCAAAACCTGGCACCGGAAGTTACATTGGCTAATTTAATTGAAAGTTTCAGTGGTGCATGATCAGAAACAGTGATTGTGTTATATTTAGAATCATTAACAGATGGAACTAATCAAGCATCGATAAAGAAGTAATCTATTCTAGAATATTTGTGATAAACATAAGAAAAGGATATGAATTCTTTATTTTTAGAGTGCAGAAATTTCTAAAATTCCAGAATCGACTCAAGAAGAATTAATAAAATTAGCAAATTGGGTTGGAAGTGCCTGATTGGATGCAGACCTGCCATCGAAATGTTTAAACACCAATTGAAGTCACCACCCATAATCAACATATACTCATTTAATTTAGTAAGAGACACAAATAGATGCTTGAAAAATTTGGGGGAGTCTACATTTTGGCACATAAACATTAACCATGACAACTTTTTTGTTGCAGTGAGCCAGTAATTAGTGGGAATCGACCTTTCAGATCTGTGATTGTTTTAAAGTGAACGAATGAAATCCAAGGATCTATAAAAATAGAAACTCCTTTCATCTTAGCCTGTGAATTAGAATGGAACTGTTGTCCTTTCTGATCAGCAAAATAAATTATCCATTTACTTCATCTGTGACAAAAGTTTAATATCATAAATATCTGGAATAAATTTGTATTGTAAATGAATATATACTATATTAAAATATTATTAATATATTTTAATATTTTTCAATTAATTTCTTTCTTTTCAATCTTTTTATTGGTTTTAACATACACAAATTACATGTAATAATAATGATAAAGTACATTAATATCAAATTACAAATATCAAATAACAATGAACAAAGTACATATGAACCCATGTTATTAAAATGGAAAAAAGAAAAGAAAAAAATCATATATTGCTAAACTAAGAATCTATCCCCACCCTATGAGGACTGCTGACCAAGTTGAAGAGTTCACTACTAAGATTATTAATAACAATGGGAGTCGAGGAAAAAAAACGTAATCTATAAATTTTGAAAAGAATTGAGAAAAGAATCCCAAGGAGAAAGAAAGTTAAAATCCAGTGTAGTAATAGAACAATATTTCCCCCCAGAGAAAGACATGCTATCACATCCGACAAACATTGAGTATGAGCAGGAGGGGCAACATCTTTCTAGCTCAGCAAAATGGCCCTTCTAGCAAAAGCAAAAGCCACTACATAGGATTGAGAAGAAGTAATGTTAAATCCATTGGCCCACTCACTTCAAAGATAGCTAACAAAGGGTTAGGAGCCAAATTAATATCAAGAAGTGCAAAATATCCCTTGCCAGTTCTATTAATTTAATGATGCAGTATGTCCATGGATTGCAGAAAGCAGTCCAAAAAAAATAGAATAATGTTCAATATTATTTCACTTGAAGATAAACATAACATATCCATTGATCTGGCAATACTGGCACTATCCAGTAGATTCTACTTGTCCATGATAAGGATTGAGGTTGAAGGAACAGAGCTGCCATGACTTTGTTACATCTTTTATGAGGGCTGTGAGTAAGGGTAACTTCCCAGCTTTGATCCTTAATCAACTCAATTAGTTTAAGCAACAGATAGGATTCTATGACTGGCTACAGAGCTCCTGCAGCCAGAAGGAAAATAATTAACCAGTGCTTTGATTCTCATTTCTCTCTGGTTCGTATTCCATAGTCCTGCTGAAATAAAAAGAATCACATCTGGGTATCGTGTATGGAAAAGGGCAAAATTAAATAGCTAGAACTGAACTCAGAAATAAGGATTCAGCAAAGAAAGCAGTGTAAATCTTTCCACATAGAGTTAGTAGTTGGAGTAAAGGTGCCATCAACACCGAATTAGGATGAGTAAGTCAAAAAGATAGATGCACTAAGGTAATATTGAAATCGAGGCATGTAGATAAGACTGCTTGGGTTAAAAGTCAACATTGATTAATTGGGCTGCACATTCTTTGTATGAAATCTTTTGAAATTCCATGCAAAGAATATAAACATCTGGGTTGAATGGGACCAAATTTTAAGATGTGAGTACCACCGGCAATTGATAACCTTCTCTCAGTTTAGTACTAAAAGAATATATAAAAATTTCATCCACAATGTCTTTAACAAGAAGAGTAACATAATCAGAATTTTCTTGCAAAAAAAAAACTTTGTCAAAGCATGTTCATTTGGTTGAAGTAGCCATTATTAAAAGCATCACAAGTAAAAGTGTTCAAAAGTATGAAGCCATGTTGCCTGCCACGTATAATCGATAATTACTAAGCCTGCTGACCTGTAATTGCAAAGAAGCTGCAGATGTCCTTTCAAGAGGTAACATGGTTCTATTTATGTTTCTCTACCTTCATTTGAAAACAGTTTTTTTGGTCATTGCCAGGTAGAAATGCTGTACCACATTTGCAGATCTATAGGTGGCATATTTGTTAGTGCAGCCAAAAAATTTTATATTGCCTGCATATCATACTGGCATTTCTTTGGGAAATGGCCAGAATATGTATTTTATTATCTTTCTGAAACTGGGTTTGGGAAACAATGTCTGCAGATGTGATTTTCAATTTCCTGTGGATGCAGCCTGACCTGCTGGTCACCCTCTGGCAGTGCTACTCTTTTTCCAGATGGGATACATGCAATGAAAAACCCAAAGGTGCAATGACTGGTGCTGGAGTAGAAAGTAACCTTGAGTGAGATCCACAAAGACTCATAAAATCCATTCCACTGCAAAAAGTCAAGAATTATCAGACTCAACAAAATAAAAGACCAATAAACAATAGAAGCAGGGACAGATTTGAGCATCTGCAGTCCCTCGGTAAGACATCGGTGAAGTCAAATTTGGAATATTGTGTGCAGTTTAGTCACCTACCGACATGAAAAATCTCAATAAGATTGGAAGAGTGCAGATAAAAATTACAAGACTGTTGCCAGGTGTTACATACTAGATCCGCACCAATGGTAATAACCAGACAAAGGATTTGATAAAACAACTATCTTTATTATTAATTATTAATAATATAACACTTCTTACTTAACTCAACCCTAAACTGAACCCACTATGCACAGATGTGTGTGAGTGTGTGTAGCAAAATCAAAACCCTTACAGTTTATTAATTTGAGAGATGATTTTAAAGTTCAGTCTCAGAAAACTTTTGTGTTCACACTCGAAAGCCCCTTTCATGCTTGCATCCCATTGAATCTGCCATTCAGTGTCCTGGGATAGGAAAGAGGTATGGATTTTTATACTTGACCACTACTAATTGGGACAGTGAATGCTTTCACACTTGCAAGGATCCATCGCCAGGTTAAGACTGTTCTACCTCCTACTGATGATGTCATGATGCATAAAGTGATTGTGGGCCTACCCTAAATCCTGATCAATGTATTGCTATGGGGCCAGAGGACCCCAAAACCTAGCAGCAATAGAAATTCACTGAGACAAATGGTTTCTTAAACAAAAGTTATTTTTTATTTTCTTTAAACATAAAAACAGGATCAAACTTTAACTTATTACTATTAACTTACCTTAACCTAACTTAACCCCCTTCTAATTCTAAGCGCATATGTATATAATGTATATATGTTCAAGAAAGTTCTTTGATTCACATCCAATCTCACTTCTCACTCCTCCAAGTCCACTGGAATTAGGCAATTCTTATTCTTATGAATTTTTACCAGGCTCTAGTGAAAAGGTTACCACCAATGAAGGTTCTTGTTGGTTTCAGAAAGAGATTTGTTGCTCGTTGGACACAAACAAACTTATTTCCTCTGATCAGCCACTTTAGTGTCTTGCCGAAGAAACTTTCCCCATCATGCGTTTTCCAAATGATAACCACAGATCACCACAGAGTTCCTCTTGTTTCTGTTATTTCAGGAGAAATACTCCAGCCAGCCATTCCTTCTTGAGAGGACTACAAGTGTTTTTTTCAGAACTCACAACCCATCTTCAAAATGGGGTTTTTCCCCAATCTTGCAAAAATCACTGCAGAAGTCTGTTCTTTCTTTCTTTCTTAGAGAAAGCCTGTTTGGTCTTTTCCTCTCTCTCTCTGCTTGCAAAACCAGAACTCCTTGCAGGGGTCCAAACCCAATCTTTGAAAGATCTTTATCAGCACTTGGCCCCTTTTAAGTTATTTTCCAAAGCAGTTTCCATCATCTTTGCAAAGGCACTCAGAGCCTGAATTGTCTGGCTTGAGCAAAGCTCTTGCATTTTAAATGAGATGTCTTTTGTGAAGTGTTGCTGTCTTTTATAAAGTGACATAAACACTAAACCCCCAACTATCTATTTATTTTAAAGATATATTAATATATAATATAAAATATAGTATACCTCATAACAATATTATGATCTTATATTTGAACAAAATTAATCATGCCCAATTATAACATAATTAAGCTTTATGTACAGCGCAGTATGAGCCCTTCAGCTCCTGTTGTTGGACAATTTTTAAACAGGGAGGGAATGTTGGTAGCGCTATAGTGCACAATTTATATAGAGTGAGAAAGTAGGTAGCACGATCACGTACAATTTATAAATACCATAGGAAAAAGTGATGATGGACCTGCCCTCCCAGTATTCTATGCAACAGAGAAATGGTTGTACACTGGCTGCATGCACGGATCATTCTTGGAGGGGTTTCTCTGCCATGTAGCACTCTGAGAAATCAGGTCCACCATTGCATTTTCCCATGGTCTTTAAAAATTGTGCACTAGAAAACTACCAGCTTTCCAATGATGTTTAAAAATTCTCCACTATTTCTATTAATTGCTATTTATTTCCCCTCTCTCTCCACCTGCAACTTTCCCACAGCAAAGATGATACCTTCATTTAAATCTTTTCTTCCTTCACCTTCCTGTACTCATGTAAAAACTTGGATCATTTAAATCCCTCAGTGCAATTACCTGTTTCACACTTGCCCGATTGCAATGCTGGCATCTGCAGATGCCAGGGATTGTACTAGGGGTCAAGGCAGTCAATTTCCGGTACGAGATGATGTCATCTGATAACAGCATTGAGCTGATTTTGCTTTTGCACTAGACATTTTAAAGGCCAATTGGTGGCTAATTCCTGCGATCACTCGCAAATATGAAAGGGGCTAAAGTTTTTACTGCTATTTAAAAACAATTATGGAGTGAATTTGAGACATCATTTTTTTTAATTGTTGCTCAAAAGCAGTAATGAAGTCTGTTGAAACATCAATTCATCAGACCTCTTTGAAACTCACAAATTTATTTTGTAGAGTTGTTTTCAGATCAATGTTTCTTCATATGAACAATTTTCTCTCTCTTGCATGGAGAATTCAGAATATGTGTTCCATAAGATAAATCTGTCTCTTTTCCAAAGAGACAGTGATGATGCCATTTTCTTCCACAAACCCAGACAAGGATTATATGAAGTGGCCATATGAAAATAGACCCAGTAGAAATCTGTACTCTTTTCCAAAGAGACAGTGAAGTGGCTAATTTCTTCAAAACCACTTTTCCCATGTATCTCCTTTTCATTAGGAAAACATAAGCATCCTTTTGTTACTGCATTTCAATCCTGTCTATTTACAGGGTGGTCAAGCCCCTTCAATCCTATATTACCTACAGGATGGCCAAGCATCTTCTATTTTCTAAATGCCCCTCATTCAGTTATATGATTCTCCTAAAAAATTTCATCACATTACATGTGATAACATTTCTGTTTCTGTTTTATTTCTACAAAAGCATGAATTATGGCAGATGGCCTTTTGAAATTAGATCACATATATATGCAAAAATTATGTTTGTAAAATGAAAATGTTCCCTGTTCACCCAAAAATTAACTTAACTATTTATATTTATATAACTAAAGATTTTAACTTAAAGATTAATATTAACACAAATCTGATACATCAGGAGTTTAAAGGCAATAGGGCAAGGTTGAATAGGTTAGGAATTTAATCCCTAGATCATCGGAAAGTGACGGGAGATTTCATAGAAAATTATTACAAAATTCTAGATAGATTAACAGCATTTTCCCCATTGAGGTTCGATGAAACAGAAAAAAAGACATGGGTTAAGGATGACAGGTGAAATGTTTAAGTGAAACATTAAGGGTAACCTTCATACAGAGGGTGGTGAGAGAGTGGAATGAGTTGCCAGTGGAGGAGATGGATACAGGTTTTAATTACAACATTTAAAAGCAGATTGGAGTGTTGCATAGATGCAAGGGGTGTGGAGGGGTGTCCAGCTATAGTGCATGGTACTAAGTAGAATAAGTAGAATAAATAGTTCAGCCTTGAGTAGATGGGGTCAATGGCCTGTTTCTGAGCTGTAGTGTTCTATGGTATCTCTCAAAAAAACTCCGATATTGGAAATTATATGCACTTACTTTGACATTTAAGTTATCCACCATGAGAGCTTATACTGCTTGCCTATTTGAGAGGATACCGGGAGGTGAAAGTAACACATTTCTCACCAATACAGTGGCATCATTGAAATTGCTGAATTAATCTATTTGCACTGATTGCTTTAGCTTCTTTCTTACTGGTATCCTATATAAGCCAGTGCCAGCTTGCTTTCACTTCTATAGGTATCCTGGAAGGGATATAAGGCTGTCCTTTTGCAGTTGAATTTCTTTCCTTCCCTTTGCTGCAATTTTCCTCAACACACTGAACATAAAGATAACAATGTATTATGTGCAAATATGGAGAGACCAATGAAGGATATGTCAGCCCCCAAAATGATTATTTCATTACAGAGCCTGACTGTTTGAGGAAGACTTATCTTACAATAACTGGTTCCCACTTCTCCCCACATCTGTAAACTATTTTTCAGCATAAGGTGGATAATTATCCAGCAGGACAGAATTTCCATTTGCTCTCATATAATTCTATAAATAGGTGACTAGAGGTGACCAGAGTTGATAAATTTAGATTTGACTTTCAGTTTCACATTTTTTTAAAGTTTGCAATGCTACACTGCGGTGCCTACTTCATAACTTGAATTCCTGGAAATACATTGAACATTGGCTGCACTAACTACTGAAAGCTATCACTGCAGCACAGTTTTTAGAAAGAAGAAAATGGATGATTCTTTCTGGTCTTTAAATGAATTTGATTCTCCTTTATTCACTTTTAGGTGAATAAAAGCATACTTATTCATCAATAGTGGTGTGTGTGTGTGTGTGTGTGTGTGTGTGTGTGTGTGTGTGTGTGTGTGTGTGTGTGTGTGTGTGTGTGTGTGTGTGTGTGTGTGTGTGTGTGTGTAGCTGTTCATCACTGTCAAGGTAACAGTACTTAGTTACAGACAACTATGCAGATGTATTAATTGAATACTGGTGCTGAATTTCAATTAACCTGCACTGAATGCTAAATCCGCACTTTTTAACAGGTACAAGATTTGAGAAAAATTTATTTACTAGCTCCAAGGGTTATTTTCATCCAAATACAATTTGTACATCTTAATTGCAGATAAAAATGGCCTCCTTAGACTTCCTGCAGCAGATTCATTGTTATTTTTATTTCATGTATCCTGCCCTTTTGCTGGCTCCCTCACTAATTTTCATGAGAATTGCATTTATGTTCCATTGCCTTTATAATGTAGCTGGCTTTTAGTCTAAATTGAATGTGTAAAATTTCAGTTGCAAATTTCCTGCACATTTGTAAATACCATATCTGCACATTTGCTTTGTCAGGCTTCCTCCCTTATGACTCACTTGTTTAAGGGAAATATTTCAACCCCTGCCATGTTCACGTATCCAAGTTTTTAAAACAACATTCATTTCCCCTGAAGTAATGGTTCCATTGTAGAACTATGCAGAGATCAAGAGGTTACAGGAAATGCAAGGAGCTGGGAACCATATAAACCAAACTGGGCCCTTGGTTAGAGTCAGTTAAGTTCCATTGTTTTCTGGAAATCCTAAGGTACTTCCTACATTCTAAAAAAAAATCTGTGAAAGACAGAGCTAATTTGCTGCTACTACACATTTTATTACAAACATACACAATAATGAAATGCAAGGCATAGTAAGATAGGTACAATTTATGGTGAGCTGAGAACCATATGCAACATCTCAAGGCAAAGTATTCTGAATGTAGAAATTAAAAGGTAATGCTGTAATTATTCAGTATACAGATTATACATAGTGAACACTGAAATTAAAAGGCTCTTGTCACTTCATATGTGAGATAACAGCTAATAATATATATTTTTTTTATTTAAATTTTAATTATATAGCCGCCCTAATTAAAGAGGAAGAGGAAGGCCCTGGACACTGTTAAGAAAAGATCAGTCAATATTAATTACCACAGTTTTAGTTACAGCTCTGAAACCCTCAGAATTCTAAGCAGAATTAATATTCAGAACAAAACCCCTCTCAGAGATTAGGGCTTGAAACCAATCCAGGATCTTTGTCATACAAGTCAAGAAGTTCCAGAAAGGAACTTTAAGGAGTCGAAGAAGTAGAGGAAATTGAAATGTGGTGACAGAGGTGGTGAGAAAGCATTTGGCGAGCTTGCCTTTTTCGCTTAGTCATTGAATGCCTGACTTGGAATATCATGCTACAGTGGTGAGACCATACGTGAAGTGTACAATTCTTGGCTGCCCTGCCAAAGTTGGAAAGGAAGCAAAAAAGACTAAGGAGGATGTTGTCAGAATGGAGGGCTTGAATTATAAGAGCAAAATGAAAAACAAAATGAGGCTATTTCACTTGCTTTGTATAGGCTCAGGTGTGATCTTAAAGAGGTATATAAAATTGTGAGGACCGTAGATAATGTAAATAGTCACAGTCTTTTTTTTCCCAGGGTAGGGAAGTATAGAACTTAGGCATTGTTGTACATCTAATCAATGATTTAAGTTGAAAAGGGAAAAAAATTAAAAAAGATCTGAGGGGCAACTTTTTCCACGCAGAGGCTGGTGAATATATGAAACAAGATGGCAGAGGAAGTGGTAGAGGTGGGTACAATGACAACTTTTAAGGGACATTTGGACATGATCATAGATAGGAAAGTTTTAGCAGGAAATAGGCCAAATGCAGATGAATGGTCCTAACTCTGGCTGACAGCTTGTTCGGCATGGAAGTATTGGGCCAAAAGATCTGATTCCATACTAATTCTATGATTCTATTGGCACCTATAGTACTGGATCTCACAATGTGAGCCATGGTAAAGGAAGATGATGAAATAACACTGGAAAGTGGACAGAGCTTAACTGTCCTTGTCCATTTAACAGAGATTCAGAATCAGAATCAGAATTTATTGCCGTGAACAAGTCACAAAATTTGGTGTTTTGTGGCAGCGTCACAGCGCAAACATTCATATTATAAACCATCTTACAACAATAATATAAAAAATAAAAATAATAGTGCACAAAAAGTGAAGTCAATTGATTGATTATTCAGGAATATGATGGCAGTGGTGAAGAAGCTGTCCTTGTGCTGTTGAGTGCTCGTGTTTAGGCTCCTGTATCTTTTCCCCATGCAGTGAACTGGAACTCACTGTCTGTGTGCTGTTCAGGTGGCTGCCTCCACCCTCACCTACCCCAATACAAACCCTGATTTTCCCGCCTTACCTCAGATTCATCTGAGGTCTATTGTGTCTACCGGCCAATGATTGTAAGCCATCAAAAGTGTCTTTGTACTCCTCACTTGTCTCTGAGTGCATTCAGTCACATTACAATTTTAATAGCTTAACTTTAAAATGGGATAGAAGCCCTTTTGAAGCCAGGCATGCTCCAAGTCAACCCTCTGTCCCCTGAGGCCCCAGAGGAATTTGCCTATTGGCTGTAGTGCTTTCAGTCCTACCTGACGGCCACACAAGATGCCTTCAACTCGGATGGTCTCTGGAGATCGGCACTTCTCTCTCGAGTTGGCTCCAAATGGTATGCTGTCATCAGAGACATTGCCACATACGAGTTGGCCATAAAAGGCTTGATGACCCACTATATGAGGCCCCAGAATGATGTGCTGGTGAGGCACCAACTCTCTCAACTGGATGGCTATATTCTTAAACTGTGGGCCTTGACCAGAAAGTTCCACTATGAAGCGGCCACAGCCCAGATGAGAGAAGAGGAACAAATCTGGGACACCCTCGTGGCAGGAGTGAAGTACGTGAGGCAGTGACTGCTGGAGTTGGGGAGCAAACTCTTGGCCAGCACCCTGGAGCTGGCAAAAGTGCTTGAGCAGGCCTAACTGGAAGCTAATGACCTCACAGGCAAAAGTGGTGCCTTTTTAGAGGTCCAGGTCATTGGGGCACCAGTGACCCCTGTAGCTCCAACACCAATTGCTGTGGCCAGATAAGACTAGCAATGCTACTTCTGTGGATAGGCACAGCATCCCCACGCCCGATGCCACACGAAGGACTCTGGGTGTGCAGGAAACAGTAAGCAAGGGCATTAGGTGAAGGTCTGTCAGGCAAAAGGGAACCCAAAGAGGGTGACCACTTGTGCAACCTCCAAATCACCACTCAACCCTTGTCCAAGTCCAGAAGGACCGGCCTCAGCCTCTCCATGCTGTTCACTGCCAGTGTCTTGCTGTGCCTTGTGGCAGGACCTATCACCAGAAGTGATGCATCATGGGAAGCCATGGTGACCATCTTACAGTGCCTCGAGGTTGGCGGCACCCAGTCCATCATTAGATCAAGATTGAGGGTGGACAGCTTGCTGCACCTCGTGGTCGACGGCTCCTTGTTTGCCTGCGGGCTAAGAGGAGAGACAGGGTTTCCAGAGCACTGGCATTGGTTGTCCTGGATCAGGCAATACCTCAACAATAACTGAACAATGGAGGTAAGATTAAATTGACATTTGATTTATTGCTTAGTAGACATGGCTCCACTAGGAGCTTTATAAACTCTGCAACGGCTCTGTGGTACAACATAAGAGTGTTCCCGATGGACTATCATATTTTCCTAGCTTCACACTCGCACTCTGCGACGATCCAGGGGTATTGTAGAGTACATCTAACTGTAAAAGGGTGGGAATTTTGTAAGTTTCAATTGTATGTACTGAATGATTTGTGTGCTTCTGTGTTGCGGGGCTGGACTTTCTGTGTCATCTTAAAAGCGTGACCATGGAGTACACTGGCCAACTCCTTCCAATCACAGGTGTGGAACAGAAGGTCCCAAAAGCTGGATGCCACATGGGGTCTCTCCAACCTAAATATTGATCTTACCCAACTATTTCTGAACTTGACTAATGATTACAAACCAATAGCTAGAAAGAGCAGGCGATACAGTGCAGGGGATCAAGAATTTATCAGAGCTGAGACACAGCAGCTGCTCAGAGAAAATATAATTGAACTCAACAACAGCCCATGGAGAGCCAAGGTGGTAGTCGTGAAAAGGGAAGAAAAGTCCAGGCTAGTGATTGACTATAGCCAAACAATTAAACGTTTCACACTCTTGGATGCATACTTCCTCCCTTGAATTTCGTACATGGAAAATGAAATTGCACAGTGCTGGATCTATTTGACCATCGACCTGAAAGATGCATAGCATCAGTTACCGATCCATTCTGCGGACCACTCTTACACAGTGTATGGGGTAGACGGACAGCTCTATCATTTCCGGAGAGTCTCTTTTGGTATCACCAATGGGGTCTCAGTCTTCTAGAGACAGATGGACAAAATGGTCGATGAGTAGGGGTTGAAGGCCACCTTCCCTTATCTCGACAATGTCACCATTTGTGGACATTCTCTGGAAGACCATGACGCCAACCTCCAGAGGTTTTCCACATGGCCAAGGCCCTGTATCTCACATACAACTCCAGTAAATACGTGTTCTGGATGAAACATCCGATGATCCTGGGCTATGTGGTGGGCCTGACTCCAAATGAATGCACCCCCTGTTAGACCTTCCAATCCCGAGGACCATGAAAGCCTTAAGGAGGTGCCTGAGTTTCTTCTCCTACTACGCCCAGTGAGTCCCTCACTACACGGATAAGGTCCACCCCATCTTAAAATCCACCTCTTTCCCATTCTTGGATGAAGCCGAAGCAGATTTCGACTACGTTCGGAGCTACCACCATGGATGAGAGCACACCCTTCCAGGTAGAAAGTGATGCCTCTGACACAGTTCTGGCCGCTACCCTTAACCAGATGGGCAGGCCAGTTTTTTCTCCCACATCCTACAAGGCTTTGAGCTTCAGAACCCATCTGTGGAGAAAGAGGCTCAAGTCATTGTAGAGGCTATCAAACACTGAAGGCATTGCCTGGCCAGCAGAAAATTTACACTGTTCACCAACCAGTAATAGGTGACATTTATGTTTAATAATGCAAAAAGGGGCAACATAAAGAATGATAAATCGCTAGGTGGAGGATCAAACTCTCTACCTATAACTATGACATAGCATACAGGTCAGATACTCTCAATAAACCTTTAGATGCCCTGTAAAGAGGAAGCTGTGCCTCTGCACATACTGGCCAGTTGTGGTCACTGCACGATGAGCTTTGCCACCAGGCATCACCCGTATGGCTCACTTCGTCAAGGCATGCAACCTCCCCTACACCACTGAAGACATCATGGAAATGACCAGGTCCTGCTAGGTCTGCGCAGAGTGCAAACTGCACTTCTACTGCCCCGACAAAGCACACCTGATAAAGGCTTCCCGCCCCTTCAACTGACTCAGTGTCAATTTCAAGGGTCCCCTCCCTTCCACCCACAGAAATGTGTACTTTCTCAACGTTATCAATGAGTATTCTTGTTTTCCATTTGCCATCCCCTAACCAGACATGACCACCACAGGCATTGCACTCTATTTCACCCTGTCTGGGTATCTCAGCTATATCCATAGTGACCAGGGGTCATAATTTATGAGCAAAGAGCTATGCCAATACCTGCTCGTAAGGGGTATTGCCTCAAGCAGCACGATTTGTTACAATCCCGGGGGAGCTATTAAGGCATTAATTAAGAATTAAATTAAAAATTAAAGGAAATTAAGATTAAGGCATGAAAGAGGCAGATCAGATTAACTGTGAGGGGGGTGTGTGAAACAATTGGTATTAAGAAATAGTGGGAGAATATTGCATGTTTAAAGTGAGCAGTGCCTGGATGGTACCATGTTAGTGAGATGGGAGATTCCTGGGTGTGGGTAGTTAAAGTGACTTTAATCAAAAGGATTTAGAAGCAGCTGGAATTAGAGAGATTATTGATGGTCACTGAGCCAATACATGGTACAATCTCTCCAGTAATGTAACATTCAGAAACTGAGGCAGAATAACAACTGAGTAGGAGGTTAGGATTCAGTGTGAAATAAAAAAAAAATATCTGCAGGAATAACCATGGTGATTAAAAATAAGAGGTGACAATCAGTTTTTCAGTAAAATTTACCTGGTTGCTGTATTCATCATTTATTTTCACATGGGTCTTTCATTTTCTTTAGATTTGTTCATAAAATAAAATGAAATAAACCATAGATTTAACATAATTAACTGAAAAAAAAAACTGGAGAGGTAAACCGTATTTGTTAGACATTATTGCTAATAATGTTCTAACTAACCTCAAGTGCTCATCAATCTAATTGTTCTCTCTGTCTTTGGAGAAAACATCATTCAGGGAAAGAAGAAATCTAATTTTTTAAATACATCATCTGGAGAAGAAACATACAATCCCTTAACAGTATCTAAAATGCTTAATAGATTTACTGATAAAAGTGCACCACCAGGATAATAGAGCAAGCAATAGAAATCAAACTTCAGAATATTGGTTGTCTATTCAATTGTGGTCCATCCACCGTACAAAAGCTTCATTGTTGTTCAATGTCCCAAGAGTGCTGAAGTAGGTAACAGTCATTGTGTATATTTCTCTGATATATTGGAGGAAGAAAGAATTCAAAGCAATTTTTAGACTTCACGATAGCTGTTTTAGTGTCACATGAAGGCCATGAATGACATCCCACACGTGGGAGAAATCTGCCATTAGGTAATATTTGAGTTCTTGGTATCTTTAATTTGGCAGATCCATAGTGATAACAGGTTTTTCAAGGCCTATTTGAACTGAATAAAAATAGTGAAGGATGGTTTATTATCTTAGGTCACCCAAGAAAATTTGGAAATAACTACTGTTATTCAACAGTCACTGGAAAAAGTTGATAGTGTAGAAAGAGGAGACTGGTCTGTGCTGACAATTAGTTCAACTTTGACTGCGTAGGAAAAACCAGGATTTTTTGTTCACAAGCTGCTTTTGGTAATGATTTTCTTGGTGACTTCCTTAGTCAATGGTCTTATAACTAAAGATCTGATGCTTAAGTCTTTATGTCCTATCTTCCTGTCCTAATCGGTCATTTATTCAAAGCAATAGAACAATGGAATTTGAGGATGGAAATCTATGATTTATCTGCAGTGGCATTCTTATTATTTGCAGCCGTGTCTTTTTAAATGCTGGTAACTTACAGCCCTGAAGAATTGTTGTACTTAGTGACCTCTCAACATTGAGTACATTTTTTTTCACACACTGGCTTATCATCATCACCTTCATAGGGTCATTATTTGCTGATGTCAGCAAAATGGTCTATTAAAGCCATTATCATATCATGTGTGGTAGTTGAAAGTTAAAATGAATTGCTAAGAAGAGAATGACCGGTCCCATTTTAAAGTGATGTATGAACTGAAGGCTTCTCCGCTACGATTCCCTTATCAGTGGATCTTAACACATCCAAATTTGAATTGAACAAGTGCAGATAATGCTGGAAATATCAATGAGAATCAGCTTCCTGTTGAATGAGGGAAGGTTAGAAATGAAACCTGTTTAATGTTGTAGAGAAGGAAAAGGAATGGGAAAAAAAAAGATAATTTATGAAACTATCAAAAGATAGTGAATGACACTTGTCATGACAAAGCTTTCAGCAAAGAGAGTGATTAGAACTTGTTAATCAGATACAGATACAGATACAGATAAGAAAGAGCTGAATAAAAATGAAAGAGGGGAGTAAACAAAAGAATGCTGTAATATTGATATAAAATTAAAGATGCCAAATATAGTAAATCCTGGAAATACTTAACAAGCCAGACTGCAACTGCTGAGAGAGAAAAATAAATAATATTTCTGACGTCTCTGAGAGGGGAGAGGATGCATGAAAAGACACAGATGAGAATCCTGATATACGATGGAGGGAAATCCATGCTTGTTGAAAAACGAAGACTCCTCAGAAACAGTGCTATGGAAAATTTCACCGTCAGAATCAGAACAGAGCCAAGGACACTGGCACAGTGGAATGAAAACATTACAGGAAATAGGGTAGGATAGCTGGGTAGAGATGTAGGGGTTAGTGGTCACTAACCTATTTCTTGAGATGGGGATAGAAAAGTGAAGAAAGGGAAGTGAAGAAATGGAGATTACCAATATGGTCATTAATGCACTGGAGAAACAGATGAGCCAGATGGAAATATGAACTGCTCTGACCAACAGACATCACTGAAATAATTGAAATGGAGGAAGATGCTTATATTAAGAACAGAGAATGGAGTATAGTAATGAAGGAGTGAGATTTGGGTGTGCATGTGTATAACGAGAAGGTGATGTTTTGCTGATTGGTCCTTTGTTCAAAGGAAAAGCAGCCTCATGAAATCATGGTGTGGATGCAGTTATACAATTAAAATCCCTAGTATTTGGCTCCTATGGGAATTTGTTGAGGCCGTATAAGTGAACTTTCCAGTTACTTGAGTGTGTGTGTTATGTGATTGGTGAACTATCAATGAGGTGTGCCAATTTTAAATTTCCATATATTTAACCTGTTTATTTTCTTCAATTATATTTTCCATTTTCTTGAATTCTGGATAACAAGAGTTTTACTGTAGATGGTTTACAATGCACGATTGCTTTATTGCCATATAATAATACAGAAAATGTAACATTTCACAAAATTTCCTTTTGCTTGCCAGAAGGCAGGAAGAGAGTAACCATTAGAATTTCCTGATGCTTCTTATAGTAAAAGAGAAAGAGTAGCAAAAGAGCCTCCCTTCAGAGATATTGAGTGAATATGGATTTGCTTCTGGCACTCCAGCAGCCTCTGCAACCTTATAGACTCTTGCTTGATCCATTGGCAACAAAACTGTCAACATGATCCGGAAGCCTTCAGTACCCAAGGCCCTTCGGGAGCCCTTCCTGCCCTGAGCACCTTCACAAATCACAACTCTGATACTAATACCTGGCCTCCATGAACCCCAGTCTCCAGCAGCCCACAGCCTGTGTGAGACCATCAAACGCAAGTTGCTGACTGCCTGCAACTTATGTGGGTCCTTCAGATGCTGATCTTTTCTCTGGTCTGCTACTAATGTCCTGTAGGGTCAGTGATACAAAGGGACCAGGACCAGGAAACCATCCAAGTGGAAAAGGGCATCAAATTCCATGCTTGCTGGAGAATGGAGAGAAAGAATCGAATCACGGTGGAATGAAATAAGTTCTGTTGGACATGAGCAGGCTGAAGCAATGGATGTTAGGGAGGACAGAGATAAAAATCATATATAATTGGGGAACAATGAGGCTGGAGGCAATTAGTCTAAAAGAAATATCGTGTTACATTCTGAGAGAAAGAAGCTTAATAGATTGGTGAATCTTTGATGATGTTTGAGAGCTGGAGTTCAACTTCGACAAGGGAAAGATCAGCACTGCCATGACTGACAGGTTTGAAAGCAAAGCTTTTCAAATTTCTTTTGGAAAGACTAGATTTAAATTAATTTAATAAATAGTGTCAGAACTCTTACATGGAAAATATTTTGATGAACATTCAGAACAGAATTCAGAGCAGATTAGAAATCTAACTGCAGAACTGAAAGTAATTATGATGATTGTTCAAAACTGTGGAGAATTAGTGTTTAATTAATTAGTTGTTTCCATGTGATTAAGCAGGTATCGGCTTAAGATGAATTTCAGAATAAAGTGGGTCCCCATTGTATTGTGCATGTCCTTTGGTGAGGATTAAAAATTAAGACATTTAGTGAGGGTTGTTAACTATGAGGGAGATTTATTAGTAGCCATAAAAGAAATCAAGTTGTAATTCTGCCACATTGTATAGGACAAGATATATGTTATAACATAAAAACCATGTATAAATATGACCTTTAGCACTTTTTCTCTGTGAAAGTTAAATCCTCCTCATCATCCCCCAAAAACAACACGCTTATCAAAGACATCTCAATTTAACCTTGAAATTGGTAGTCTGGCATTTTTTTTTTAAAGTCTGTATGTTTCAGTTGAATAATGCTTTGCTTTGCTATCTCCACTCATTTGTCCAAGTAGAATATTTAATCCTGTTGATAAACAGCACTCTAGCCTACAATTTCCTCAGAGCAGCATAACACATGCAGTCACTCTTACCTTGAGCAGGTCCATGGCACAATTTTATTCATTGCCACTGGTGTGACTCTGAGCACTGATTATAAATTCTAACCTTAAATTAACATTCAAAAACATTAATAATGATTAACATTTAAAATAACTAAAATAACTGAATAATTTAATACTTATAATAATTTAAATTTTAAAAACATATAAATTTCTTTTCACTTTGTCATGTATTTTGCTGGTATGATGATATTCAACATTGAGGTGTAGTCAGCCTGATATAGGTGTGGCTGTGGTCTAGGGTGCAACAATGTGCCACATCCAAGGCTGCATAGGATTACATGAAGGATTCTATCATGGCTAGAACATTGGCTGGATGGCAGGAACCAAAAAGTAGGAATAAAGGGATCCTATTCTTGTTGGCTTCTGGTTACCAGTGGTATTCATTAGGGATCAGTGTTGGGGATGCTTTTTTTTAATGCATATAAATGATTTGAATTACGGAATAGATGGTTTTGCAGATGATACCAAAGTAGGTGGTAGGGTTGGTCGTACTGAGGACACCGAAAGGCTGCATACAGACTCGGATAGAGAGAGCAGACAAAATGCAATGTTGGTAGAAGCAATAAATGGACAGACTATTATTTAGATGGGGAGAAAATTGAAAATTTCTAGGTGCAAAGGGACTTGGGAGTCCTTGTGCAGGACACCCTGAAGGTTGACCTCCAGGTTGAGTTGATGGTGAAGAAGGGAAATACAATGTTGACATTTGTTTCTAGAGAGATAGCATACAACAGCAGGGATGTAATGTTGAGACTCTATAAAGCACTAGTGAGGCCTCACTTGGGAGTACTGTGCATGGTTTTAATTGTTGTATTTGAGAAAAGACGTGCTAATGTTGGAGAGATTTCAGAAAAGATTTACAAGAACAATACCAGGAATGAAAGTGTTATTATATGAGGAATGATTATTAGCTCTTGGACTGTACTTGTTGGAGGTCAGATGTATGAAAGGTGACCTCACAGAGGTATTTTGAATGCTGAAAGGCCTGGACAGGATAGATATGGCAAGGATGTTTCCCATGGTCAAGGATTCAAGAGGGCATAATTTCAGGATAAAAGGGCAAAGATAGTGGAAATAAAGATATGGAAAAAAATTATTTAGTCAAAGGGTCGTGAGTCTGTGGAACTTTTTGCCACAGGCTGCTGTGGAAATGAGGTTGTTGGACATATTTAAAGCAGAGATTGATAGATATTTGATTAGTCAGGACATAAAATGTTAGGGGGAGAAAGCTAGGGAGTGGGATCAGCTCATGATTAGGATGGAGGAGTAGACTTGATGGGCCAATGTGCCTACTTCTGATCCTTTGTCCTGTGATCTTATGATCTAACACAGAGTGGAGCTAGAGTAAGATGGCACCTGCCATTGATCTGTTGTGGCAATTAGTAAACTAAAGTTGACTCGTGTTTTTCCTGAGATGAGTTGATTCACTCCATAACCAAATCCTGAAAACACTTCATCATGGTGGTCATCAATGAAACTGGCGAACAAATAGTGAGGCACATCACCTTGCTATTCATGGGGGCACTGCAATGACAGATGTCCTTTTGTCTGATTTAGTGAGAAGCTGGAAATATCTGCAAACACTCCAGCCAGTTGGTTAACACAGGTACAGAAGTTTATAATCCCATTTATCCATGTGTCTGTATACCAGTCCCTGAATTGTGGAGTACATTCCAAAAGTTCTGGGGGATGTTTTTCGATACATTATCAGATTATTTCTTTGTAATGAGCATAGGAAAAATTATTTGGCAATTTATTTTCTCAATTTTGAGTTTCTCAGCATTTTTAATCAAATACATTGTGAATAAACTATTATTATATACATTGGTGAAATAAAAATATTAAAAACTCTTATGCACCTGATGTTTTAGTTTTATTTTAAATGACATTTATCTGCATAAATATAATTCAAATTTATATTATTCAGTGCAATATGAATAAAACCTTTTTTTTTACTAAGTTGTGCTACCTGAGTTCACAACAAGGAATCACCATTGCATCTAACACATTGGAGAATAAGGAATTAGTATTATCTGAAAACCATTGTCTAAAAGAGTAACATTTCCTGGCAGAAATCTTTGGTTGTAAAATTAACTCTTATAATCTGTAAATTTTATGGTGAAATTTTCCCATACCCATGAAAAGAAATTATTAACAATACTCAAGATATATCAAATCAACTCCTTCAAAGGTAAATGCTGACTGGAGTTCTATTAAAACTAACATATTTCAATGCTCCAGATTAATCACATCTTTCAATGGCCTATTTGATTTAGAGTTCAACAAAATATACTCTTAAATCAATAAACATTGATATAGAGCTTTTGCTTTGATTTTCTGATGGAGGCTACTGTCCCATAAACCATATAAATTAAATTCTTGATACTGGAGCAAGGACATTCACATTCACATTATTTACCTTCATATGCCAAGTTTTGAAAGCCATTAGCAATAAGCACTGTTTAGTAAATCAAATGATCAAAATTTAAAAATTGAGATGCCATATTAACTATCAGATAAACCAAACTGAGCTGGCTATTAAATGTCATAAAATTAAAAATACGTCCAGTTGAAATAATTAAAATGCTACCAAGATCTTTTGAAAATTAAAGATCAGAGAACATATTGCAAAACCAAAGAATTATTGTTTGCTTTCTCTGACATTCCTGTAATGAAAATAATCATTTGACTCTCTTTGATGAATGGAGAGTACTTTATTTTTTTTCTCTCTCTCTTTTATTCAATACTAGGCCATTAATGGGGTAGTCAGATAACATGAGTTAGAAACTACAATGCATTGATTGGCTACGCTGAATTTTGGATGATCTATTCTTCTGATCTATATATGGGATATAAATCAGCAGATTATATTATTCAATTATATGATAGTCAGTTAGGAATTTAAAAAAGAACTTGGGTGAGCTCAAAGCATGAGAAGGCCTTGGAAAGTAGGATTAATGACCAAGATATTCTATGTGTATGTGAAGAAGATAAGGATGATGAGAGTGAAGATGGGGCTGCTTAACGATAAAAAATGCAAGATGTTCCTGGAGGCGGAGGAGGTTGGGGTGGCCTTAAATTAATACAGGCTTGTATGCTGGACTATCTTGAGATTAGGAAAGAGGAAATCCTGGATCTTCTTAAAAACATTAAAATTGATTTCCCCAGGGCCGCATGCAATATGCCCAATTGCATTGGGAAAGGAGGGAAGAGATAGCTGGGCAGTGGCTATGATCTTTTCATCCTTCCTGGCCACAAAGGAGGTGCTGGAGGATTAGAGAATTGCAAATGTGGACCCCTTATTTAGAAAAGGTAATACTGAGAACCCTGGGAATTATCGACCAGTTATTCTAATGTCAGTGGTGTGCAAACTATTGGAGAGGATTCTTAAGGATATGAGCATTTGGAAAAGTAGACTTTTCTTAGGGATAGTCAACAAGGCTTTGTAAAGGGAATGTCATGGCTCACAAGCCTAAATGAGTTTTTTGAAGAAATAACAAAATAAATTGACAAAAATAGGTGGTAAATGTGGTCTATATGTTTTTTAGTAAGGAATTTGACAAGGTTCCTCATGAGAGACTCATTTAGAAAGTGATAAAAATTGGTTTGCCTGTAGAAAACAGTAATAGTGGATGGAAAATTTTCTGCCTGGAGGACAATGACTAGTGGAGTTCTGTAGGGGTCTGTCTGGAACCCTTGCTTTTTGTGATTTTTTTATAAACAATCAAGATGAATGTGGAAGGATGGGTTAGTAAGTTTGTGGATGATACAAAGGATGGAGTAGTTGTGGATAGTATTGAAGGTTGTCGTAGGTTACAAAAGGATGTGGACAGGATGCAGAGTTGGCCGGAGAAGTGGTAGATTGAGTTCAGTGAGGTGATGCATTTTGGAAGGTCAAACCTGAAAGATGACTATAGGTTAATGGTTGGATAATTAAAAGTTTGGAGACACAGAGGGACCTTGAATTCCAAATCCATACATCTCTCAAGGTTACTGTGCTCATTGATAGGATAGTTTAGAAGGGCTATGGGATGTTGGATTTCATTGGTAGGAGGATTGATTGAAGAATTGAGAGATTGAAATTCTATAAATCTCTGGTGAGCCACACTTAGAGTATTGGGTTCAGTTCTGGTCACTTCATGATAAGAAGGATGTGGAAGCTATTGAGAAGGTGCAGAGGAGATTTACCAGGATGTTGCCTGCTTTGGAAAATGTTCTATGAGGCAAAGTTAGCAGAGCTAGGACTTATATCTTTGGAGTGAGGAAGGATGAGAGGAAGCTTAATAGAGGTCTACAAGATTCTGAGACATTTAGATGATGTAGACAGCCAACACATTTTTTCCCAAGGCAGGAGTAGCAAACATCAGAACACATACCGTATGTACGAAGTGAAGGGAGGAAAGTTTAGGGGGACATCAAGGGTAAGTTTTTTTTACACAGAGAGTTATATGTGCCTGGAATGCCTTTCCAGGGGTGGTAGTGGAGGATGAAACATTGGTCTTAAACATTTAAGAGACTCTTAGAACATGGATGAAAGAAAAATAGAGGGTTACAAGTTAAGAAGGTTTTATTTTGGTAGGAATATATAGGTTGGCATAACATTGAGGGCCGAAGGGCCTGTATTGTGTTAAATGTTCTATGATTTGAAATATAGTACTAAAGATATTCCATTGAAGAAATTGCCAATTCTCACTGATTGTGGTCTGGAGGTGAGGAAATCTATGATCCAATTACACAGTAGAATGTTGAGTCCCAGGTTTTGGAGTTTGCTGATCAGTTTTGAGGGGATGATAATGTTAAATGCCAAATGGTAGTTGATAAAGAATATCCTAAGGAAGGCATATTTATTGTACAGGTGTTCCAGAGCTTTATGCAGAGCTAGTGAGATGGCATTCACCATTGACCTGTTACCATGAGAGTTGAATTGGAATGTATCCATGTCACTGCTCAGACAGGAGTTGATATGCTTCAAAACCATCCTTTCAAAGCACCTCATTGTTGTTGATGTAACTGCTACTGATGTAAGTACACTTAAAAAAGTAGTCACCACAATTGAATTAGACAGTCAAGGAAGACTGATCTCTTGAAAAAAAAATTATGATAGATATCATTGGGATCTATCCATATTGGATGTTAGTTAAATTATTTAGCTAAACACAAAATACTGGAAGGATTCAGCCAGTCACGTAGAATTTATGGATGACAATAGACCGTTAAGGTTTTGGGCCAAAACTCTTTATCAGGACTGGGAAGAAAGAGGGAAGGATCAAGAATAAAAGTATGGAGGAGTGGAGAAGCATGAGCTTGCAAATGATAGATGAATACAGCTGGGAGGGGGAAGAAGTTGTGTGGGGAGAGGGAAAAAATGAGAAATAAAGTAAGGAGCTAGGAAGTAATAGGAGGAAGAGACAGAGAGGAGGTAGATGGTGATAGGACAAAGAAGCAGAGGGCTGAGGAAAGGACAAGAGATCAAGAGGGCAGGAGAAGGTAGAGGAGGGGTGTAGGTAATTGACAAGTCAATAGGGTGGTTTAGGGAAAAGAGAAGGAAAAAGGAGGAAATAGGCCAGAAGGATCAGGGGAAGTAAGAGGATTCAACATTTGGCAATCCAGTCTTCAGATGAGAGTCAGAGATTTGAGTGAAATTGAAATAAAAGGCAGATTTAAAATTATAGTATAAGGTGAAGGTAGAGGATAGTTCCATGAAAAATAGATGCCTATGAAAACTTGAAGGGACTATATGAGTTCTAAGGGGGGAAAAAAGGTAGAATGATATTATGGAAGAAGTTAGAAGAAAAGGAAAACATGATCTCAAGGGTAATAAAAAAATAAAATTTAAGAATTTGCATGAGGCCTTGACTACATCTTATCTGCCCTGCACATATGGTCTCACAACTTTTCTTCCTGGACAGAGAAAGAGCAGAGTTCCCCCTGTCTTCACTTTCCATTTCACCATTTAGTGGATCTTTGTTTGAAATTTCCATTACAAGACACATATTCCTCTCCCTATACAGCACTTTGAGTGTATTGTTCTCTTTGTGACTCCTTGGTTTGTTCTTCTGTCCCCACCAAACTATTTCCCATCTCAAGCAAAGCATCACGTGAGATGCAAGACTTATCCTTTTACTCCCTTCCCTCAATCCAAGGACTCAAACAATCTTTCCAAGTAAATTATTAATTCATTCACAATTCTTTCAATTTAATGTTTATGGTTTCCTCTACACTGGACCTGTCTGTCTGTGACCTCTTGCACTGTTACAACAATCCTATCACATCATCATCTGTCTGAGAATGCTGCAGTCTCTGGATTCAGTGACATATTCAAAGCATACTGGGCTTCCAACATGCTCTCACCCTTGAAGCATTAGGAGAAGGGTTAGATCAAAGGTAATGCCCCAGCAAAGATATTACCATTGATAAAAAAGCATGAATTGTTTCTTTTTTGTTTGCAGGTGCTGCTTGACTTGCTGAGTGTTTCCAGTATTCCCTCTTTTTATTTGAGATATCTCATACCTTTTTTAAAAAAAAACAATCAGAGTAGATTTAGAAGACTAATACGTGGAATCGCCAGGTTGTTCTATTAAGGTAAACAAAAATCTGCCGATGCTGGGGTCTGCAGATCAGGAATGACGAAGGACCCAGGATGCAATGTTTCCTATGGTTACTGTGTGGCCTACTTAGTTTCCCCTGCATGCTTGTATACTGCATAGGTTGTCTGATGATTAAAGAATCAGAATCAAAATTTATCGTCATGAAAAAGTCATGAAATTTGGTGTTTTGCGGCAGCGTCAGAGTGAAAACATTCATATTATAATCTATCTAATTGCAATAAATATTTTTTTTAAATAATAGTGCATGAAAAGTAAGGTAGTGCCTTTGGTTCATTGATTATTCAGGAATCTGATTGCAGCAGGGAAGAAGCTGTTCTTGTGCTGCTAACTCCTTAACTTTAGGCTCCTGTACCTTTTCCCCATTGCAGCAGAGTGAGGAGGGCACAACCTGGGTAGTGGGAGTCTTTGAGGATAGAGGCTGATTTTTTAGGACACCACCTCATGTAGATCTCTTCAATGGAGTGATGACTGGTGCCTGTGATGTTACAGGCTGAGTTAACAGCCCGCTGGAGTTTATTCTTATTCTGAGAGTTAGAGCCTCCATACCAGATAATGATGCAACCAGCCAGAATGTTCTTCACGGTACACCTGTGTAAATTTTTAAGAATCTTCGGTGTTAATACCGTATCTCCTCAAGCACCTCAGAAGGTTTTGCCGCTGGTGAGCTGGCAAGGTTGGATAGGCTAATCTTGATCAGGAGTTTAGAAGAATAAAATGGACAACAACTGGTAAGACATTGAGGGATACCAACAGGGTGGATATGGAGAGGACTTTCCTTCCTGTAGGAGAATCTGGAACATGAGGCCTCTGTTTTGAAATTTGATGCAACACTCTTTTTTTCCCCCTCTCATTTGATCTTTCGGCCTCAAATGGCAATAGAAGCAGGATCAAGGTATATGTTTATGATGGAGGGAGATAGAAGATTGATGAGAGATTGAGTGTAATGTTACCTGCAGTTGCTGGAAACAATCAGTTGGCCAGGCAGGATGTCTGGAATGAGAAATAAACTTTACATTTGAAGTCAAAGACCTTCGATCAGAACTATTAAAAAGAGAAAACAAATTGATTTTATGTTGTAGAAAGGATGGATAGGGCAAAGGGAAAGTTTTTGATAGATAAGATCAAGATTGTAGAGGGAATAAACAGTAAATGAGGTAATCTAATCAAAATGTATTAGTGTGGGGCAGTTAAAGAGGAAAAAACATTAAGAAAGAAACATTGTAATGAGGACAGTTGGAAAGTGGGAAAATTAATGAGGGGACAAATGGGAAAGAATAGGATGTGCCCAGCAGGTCAGGTTGTACAAAACAGAAAGAATAACTAAACCTGGGCATGAATTCTATTCAGATAAAGTGAGTAATCTGAAGTTGCTTAATTTTATATTGAATCTTCAAGACCACCTCATGTCCAGCATGATAAGGTGCTGTCTATCAAGTTTACATTGGCCTAACTACAGCAACATAGAGACCATAAACACACAAGTCCTCAGGAAAATTGGATGAAAAGTAGCAGGAAGCAGGAAACTCAGGGTAGCTTCAAGGAACTGAATCCCAGTGCTCTGTAAAATGATCATTCCAGTCTGTATTTGGCAAATATAGAGGAAATCAATAGAACATATGAAGGGAAGAAGTGTAAGTGAGTCACCACTTTGCTTGGAAATCCCCCCCCTTTTAGAACAATGTCCACTGGTTACTATGCAAATCTCTATAACAGTGTAAAACTAATAAATTCCCCAGCCTAAATATAACACGCAATTGAAGTCTAAGTTATATTTTCAACCAGTCCACAGAAAAACTTAGACACAAAAGACACAAGACTCACAAAACTTCGATCTCAACCGAAGCAAAGATCATAAACAAAATTCAGTTTATTTGGTAAACTGAAGCCAAAAGATCTTTGAGAGAGAGAGAGAGAGAGAGAGAGAGAGAGAGAGAGAGAGAGCACAAAATTCAAAGTTGTCTTGTGTTGCCTGCAGCGAGAGGAACAAGTGGCTTGGTCCGGATCCTTCTGGCTGCCTTCAGAATGTTCATCCTTTTTGAAATCCCAACATTCTAAACTGTCCTCCAGACCATGACTCATGCTCTGGGCCTTCTTCCACTCCACAGCATCTCCAGTGATGGTTTATCATCCAAGTCCAGAAATCTTTAGATCATTTTCTGCACACACTCAGTCCATCTCCCACTCTCTCAGCAGTCCACCTTCACCTTGGCTCTCAAAAGCAAACTGTCACTTTTTAACATAAAATCATTCCACACGTAGACCAATACACAACACAGAACTCTGTAACATCTCTCCTGCTAAAAAAAATTGGTCCACAAGAACAATTTTTTAACAATTAATGGAAGTATTACATAAATAAAATAAAATAAACATTCCATTTTTTTTACGATAAGCATGTGATTAGATTCATATCTACCCAGATTAACATCTTGACAAACAATCTACTGTTTCATTATCCATCCCCTTTTTGTGTGTAATTATTAAATCATACTCTTGTAATAGTCAGCTCCAATTCAATAATCGTCTGTTCTTATTTTTCATTTTAGACCGAAAAACAAATGGATTATGATCAGTATATATTATTAATGGTTTTTGAGCAGTACAAATATACACATCAAAATGTTGCAACGCTAAAACAAGCGCTAATAACTCCTACTCAATGGTCCAGTAATTTCATTGATGGTTGTTAAACTTTTTCCAAGAAGTACGAAATAGGATATTCTACTCCATCACCATCCTTCTTCTGTAACAGTACAACACCAACCATTTCATCACTGGCGTCCATGGCTGAAGATAATGGCTTTTCAATATTAGGGGACACAAGTACAGGTTGATTGCATAAAATGGCCTTTAACTTCAGAAACACTTTCTGGCATGCATTTGACCAGATACATTTTTCTTTCTTTCCAAGTACTTTTGTTAATGGGAGTGGAATTTCTGCAAAGTTTTTTACAAAATCTACAATAGTAGCCAATCATACCTAAAGTCTCTGAAGCGCTTTCTTATTACCAGGATTAGGGAACACAGTGATAGCCAAAACTTTCACTCCAACCAATGCCACCTGTCTCTGTCCTACCACATAACCCAGATATATGTGGTATGTCCAAACTCACTCTTGTGCAAATCCACTGTGAGGTATGCTTTCACCAGTCTCTGAAATAACTGCTCTAATTCAAGCATGTGTTCTTCTCATGTCTCTGTACTAATTACTAAATCATCGATATAGGCTCCTGTGTGCTCTAAACCCTGAATTACTGCATTAATCATTCTCTGAAATATGCCAGGTGCATTTTTGATCCTGAAAGGCATAACATTATACTCATACAATCCCGAAGGTGTAACAAATGCAGAAATCTCCCTGCCTTTTTCTGTCTAAGGAACACGCCAGTATCCTTTTAAGAGATCAATCTTTGTAAAAAAAAACTTAGCCTTCCCCACCTTATCTATACAATCATCGATTCTGGGAATAGGGAATGCATCAGTCTTTGTCACCATGTTTATCTTTCGATAATCTGTACAAAGCCTAATTGAGCCATCTGGCTTAGGCACTAGAACACAGGGTGAACTCCAATTTGAACTTGATTTTCTGAAGATGTAATTTTTGATCATATAATCCACCTCTTGATCCAACAATCTGCTCTTTTCCTGATTAACTCAGTAAGGATGCTGCTTAATAGGCTTAGCATCACTGACCTCCACATCATGACAAGCCACAGTAGTGCTTTGTGGAACATCTGGGAATATATCCTTAGATTTCATAAGTAATGTCTTCATTTCTTCCCTTTCTGATTTAGTCAAATGCATTAAATTGGCGTCTATGAATTGCAAAACTATGGAATTTTCCAGCCTAGGGCTTATCACTTACTGTGCTCCATGACCTTCCATGAAACTTATCTCCTCCTTACTTTCCTCTATAACTAGCACCTTGGTTGGAATCCTAGTCTCCTCCTCAGTCATTTTCTCAAAGTAAGGCTTAAGCATGTTCATGTGACAGACCTGTGTCTCTCTTTGATGATCAGGCGTCTCAATAACATTGATGACCTGGTTCATTTTTGATTTAACCTTATGTGGTCCTGAAAACTGAGCTCTCAAAGGGTTTCACTGCATTGGAAACAAAACAAATACTTTGTCGCCAGGTTTAATGTCCCTAATTTTTGCTTTTTGATCATACTGAATTTTCATTTTTCCCTGAGCAGTTTTTAAAATTTTCCTTGCCATCTTTCAAGCCTGATGTAATCTCTTTTTAAATTTGAAAATATAATCCAACAGATTTGATTTTATATCATTATGTACCCACTGTTCCTTCAAAAATAGTAATGGACCCCTGACTTCATGAGCAAACACCAACTCAAATGGACTAAAGCCATGAGACTCCTGAGTTGCCTCTCTAACAGCAAACAATAACAAATGGATTCCTTCATCCCAATCCTTTTTATTTTCCATGCAGTAATCCCTCATCATATTTTTCACAGTTAAATTGAACCTTTCCAAGGCCCTTTGACTTTCAGAATGATAGGCAGACGACACAATTTGATGGGCTCCCAATTCATACACCACCTGTTGAAATATTCCAGACATAAAAGTACTCCCTTGATCCGATTGAATTTTCCTTGGTAGGCCAAACAATGTGAATAATTTTAGCATAGCCTTCACAATCGTCTTTGCTTTAACATTTCTCAGGGGAATAGCCTCTGGAAACCTTGAAACTGTGCACATGAGTGTGATCAAATATTCATTTCCTGCTTTGGTTTTTGGCAATGGGCCAACACAATCCACTATCACTTTTGAGAAGGGATCCCCAAAAGCAGGGATGGGTTGTAAAGGTGCCACTGGTTGTCCTTGATTAGGCTTGCCCACCAGTTGACAAGTGTGACAGGTTCTACAAAAGTTTACAGCATCCTTTTTTAAATGTTGGCCAATAAAACTGTTTCCTTATCTTTTCTACAGTCTTCTTCACTCCAAGATGACCTCCTAAAGGTGTACTATGAGACAACTTTAATATTTCATTCCAGTAAGTTTTGGGAATTATAACTTGCCTTACTACCACCCAGTTTTCAATGGCAGGTATCACTTGTGGTCTCCACTTTCTCATCAATATTCCATCTTGAACAAAGTAACCTACTGGCACAGTTTCAATTTCCTGGTTAGACAAAATCTTATCTCTTATCTCAACAAGATCATGCTTTTGTCTAGTTATTAATTCTTCTCTTGACAACAGCAAAGCTGGATCCTTAGGTTTGTCCTCAATGCTTGTATCCACTACAGGATCATCACAGACTTTCTCTACTTCTACCTTTTTTCTAGACATGGCTCTAGTAATGGCACACACAGGCTAGATTTCCAAATCCTTTTCAGACTCATAACCCAATGGCTACTTGTGAGTTTCACCACAGGTATGACTTTACGCTCTGCTAAATCATTTCCTACAAAAGAGAAACTCCATCCACCGGCAGACTTGATCTTATCCCTATCATAACCAGGCCATTAACTAAGTCTGATTTCATCACTATTCTATGCAAAGGTGTAGGCTCTGCTTTACCACCAATGCTTTTAATTAAATTCACATCTCCAGTATCGGTCTCCTCACCAAAATTCAAATCGTTGTTTAATACAAGCGATTGGGCTACTCCATATCCCACAGGATTTTATCTGGCACTTGATTGGATCCTTCTTTAACTGAAATGAAACCTTCAGTAATGAATGGTTTTAAAATATCCCTAACTTTCTCACTCTGAACTCAGGCAGTTGGTACCACCCTTTTCTCTTTCTTCCTTTTTAGCACAGGACAATTTGCTATTATGTGCCCTGGCTTCTGACAATAATGGCAAATAACACGTGAAAAATTTTCCTTCACCCATTTCTCTTCCTCTCTTCCTTCAACCTCACTTCTAGATTTTCTTTCTTGGATTATCAGCCATATTCAGTTGAAAGGTTTTCCCTGGTGTCTACTTAGACTCATGGGTTAAAGCATATTCCTCTGCCAATTTAACCAATTCTTGCCAAGTTTTTATATTTTTCTCTGCCAAGTACACTTGAATATTGTCAGGAACACAATTTTTAATCTCAATCAGAATGATTACCCTCAATAAATCAAACTTATTTTCTACTTTCATTGCAGCACACCAATGATCAAAACAAACAACCTTCCTATAAGCAAATTCCAGGTAAGATTGGGTTGCTGCCTTTTATAAACTACTGACAATTTTTCTATAAGCCTCTGGGACTAGTTCGTAAAATTTGTAATCAGCTGCTTATTGTACAATGAGACACGAGTACACCTGCTGGGCTTTCCCTTTAAGAACACTTTGTAGCAGGAGTGACCAGTGGTCTGGTGGCCATTTTAAATTTACAGCTATTTTCTCAAAATGCTGAAAATACTGGTTTATTTCAGCTTCCACAAATGGAGGAACTAACCTCACTTCTCTACTGACCAGAAACCTCTCCTCTTGGCCAGCACGTGAGTTTTGGGCTTCTCCCTCTCCTTGCATTATGGTCAGCTTTAATTTAGCTAGTTCAAGCTGATGCTTCATTCTTTCTCTCTCTCTCCATATCTGCCTGCCTTACTGCTTCCCGTTCAGCTTTCCTTTCTGCCTCTCTTTTTTCCTCTCTCTGTTCCCTTCCTGCCTGCCTTAATGTTTCCCGTTCAGCTTTCCTTTCTGCCTCTCTTTTTTCCTCTCTCTGTTCCCTTCCTGCCTGCCTTAATGTTTCCCGTTCAGCTTTCCTTTCTGCCTCTCTTTTGTCCTCTAACTCTAGTTTTGTCAAAGCCAACTTTACTTCCTCTGAAGTTTTCTCCTTTGGAAACTGTTCTAATGCAGCTTCTTCAAATACCCCCTTTCCTACATAGGGCTTAACAATCTTTCGGGCAATTTCCTTTTTTTTCCATCCCAGTTCTTACTGTAAGAAGTTTTAACTTGTCAACTATAACCATCAGTTCTGACTTTTTAGCCATTTTTAAATTAACCACTGAAGGGTTATCTACGAACTGGACAATATTTATAGTGGCTGGTTTTTCTGCTGGTGATTTAAACACTCACTGTTTATTTTTAATTTCAAGCTGGAGGTTGAGTCAAACACAGACGACTGATAACTAAGCACAAGTAAGTCAATCGTCCCTAAAGCTTCCAAACTGGTTTGATTCTGGATGATTCTCCCAAATTATGTTACAAGATCAAACCAGCAACCACAAAGAAGCCAGGGGTAAAGATGAACAATTACTTTATTAACAAATAAAACCACCTTCAAACTTTAATTCAAAATCCCCCCCACCCTTTTAGAACAATGCCCACTGGTCACTATGCAAATCTCTATAACAGTGTAAAACTAATAAATTCCCCAGCCTAAATATAACATACGTTATCAAAGTCTACGTTATATTTCCAACCAGTCCACAGAAAAACTTAGACGCCAAACAAACACAAAACACACAAGACTCACAAAACTTCAGTCTCAACCGAAGCACAGATCATAAACAAAGTTCAGTTTGTTTGGTAAACTGAAGCCAAAAGATCTTTGAGTGAGAGAGAGAGCACAAAATTTGAATTTGTCTTGTGTTGCTTGCAGAGAGAGGAACAACTGGCTTGGTCCGGATCCTTCTGGCTGCCTTCAGAATGTTCATCCTTTTAGAAGACCCAACATTCTAAACTGTTCTCCAGACCATGACTCATGCTCTGGGCCTTCTTCCACTCAACAGCACCACCCAGTGGTGGTTTATCATCCAAGTCTAGAAACTTTAGATAATTTTCTGCACATGCTTAGTCGATGTCCCACTCTCTCAGCAGTCCACCTTTGCCTTGGCTCTTATAGGCAAACTATCACTTTTTAACATAACACCACACAACACATAGGCCAATACAAGACACAGAAATCTGTAACAGTCGTCTACTCTATTCAGTACTCCCGATGCAGCTTCCTCTAAATCAAATTTGTTGAGCACATTCACTCTGTCTGCTGCAACAGCAAGAATCTCCCAGAGGCCAACCACTTCATTTTCCAAGCCTAACCCTTCAGCCACACTGACAACCCTAACCCTAACCCAAACCCCACTGCCACGCTGACAACCCTAACCTTAACCCCACTGCCACACTGAAAAACCTAACCTGAACCCCACTGCCACATGATTAACAATAACCCTAACCCTACAGCTACACTGACAACCCTAGCGCAAAACCCACTGCCACACTGATTACCCTAACCCTAACCCTACAGCTACACTGACAAGCATAGCCCTAAATCCAATGCCATTCTGAAAACCCTAACCTGAACCCCACTGCCACACTGATAACCCTAACCCTAACCCGACTGCCACACTGACAATGCTAGCTCTAAACCCACTGCCACACTGACAACCCTAACCTGAACCCCACAACCACACTGATAACACTAACCTTAACCCTCCAGCTACACTGACAACCCTAGTCCTAAACCCACTGCCTCACTGACAACCCTAATCCTAACCCGAACCCCACAACCACACTGATAACTCTAACCCTAACCCTAAAGCTACACTGACAACCTTAGCCCTAAACCCACTGCCCAACTGAAACCTGAACCCTAACCCTACAGCTACACTGACAACCCTAGCCCTAAACCCACTGCCACACTGAAACCCTAACCCTAACCCTACAGCTACACTGACAACCCTAGCCCTAAACCTACTGCCACATTGACAACCCTAGCCCTAAACCCACTGCCACACTGAAACCCTAACCCTAACCCTACAGCTACACTGACAAATTTAGCCCTAACCCCACTGCCACACTGACATGGCCTCATGTAATGCCAAGTTGGGGCCACTAGTAAACTGGAGAAACAACAGCTTATATTCTGTCTCGGCAGTCTCCAACCAGACATCACTATCAACTTCTCTAATTTCTATTAACCTTCATCCCCCCGAGTCACCCCAGCCCTCTGTCTCCTTTCCTCTAGCTCCGCAGCCTCTGGGACTAGTTCATAAAATTTGTAATCAGCTGCTTGTTGTACAGTGAGACACGAGTACACCTGCTGGGCTTTCCCTTTAAGTAAGAAAGTTAGGGATATTTTTAAACCATTCATTACTGAAGGTCTTCTTTCTTGAATCAGGAAACCACTTTGAACCACATTTCTCAGCCCTCTGCCCCTTCCCCATCACCTCTCAGCTCCTTCCCCCTCCCACCTGTATTCACCAATCATCTGCTAGCCTGTGGTCCTTCCCTCCAACTCAGTTCCTCCCCTTCCCACTCAGTCCCTCCCAACCCCCCCCCCCCCCCCACCACTCCACTTTCTTATTCAGGCGCCTGCCTGATTTTCAGCACTCCTGAAGAAGGGCCCAGGCCCGAAATGTCAACTGTCTCTTGTTTTCCATTGGCGGCTCCTGTCCTGCTAAGCTTCTCAAGAACTTTTTTATGTTCTGCATTAAGGGGTTGTGTAGCCTACTCCTGCCCATTGTGGCCTATAATGTATTTCTGCACATACACAAATTCACATCATTTGAAAAAGGCAACCACACAATGATGAAGTTTGCTCCTGTTGCAGAATTAGAAATACTCAAGGACAGGGATCAGATCTACTCTATTTTCTGAACTTAGCAGGAATTGTTTAGACTGTGGCTTGAATGAATTACAAACCTTGAGTCTTACAATGTGAGGTACCTCTGCTTTCAAGTTCTATGTCCTTCTTGTATGTCCAAACCAATGTTGTGGGAAGTAGATTTCCTGGGCTGTGACTGATTTTCAAGTTCAAATAAGTAATCAAAAAGGGTATCCTTTTGAAGGATTTTGTAATGAGGAAGAATAGATAGGATCAAGGGAGTGTTGAATGAATGGAAGGGAGGGGATAGGGTATCCATTGAGCATTTTGTGCAAGAAAACTTAAACAGATTTCATAGATGAGAAATGCAGGGCTCATCTGTTATTAACCCGATTTTCTGATGGGAATAAACGTTGCGACTGTTGGATCCCAACTTTTTCTCTTATAACTTAATTGTTCTTGTCCATAGAAAATGTCATCCACAAGCAAAAAGTGTTGGTTATTTCCACATCAATTTGTAATGTTTATTCAAGTAAAACTTTGTTCCAACCCTTCTGGTCTCACAACAAGAGTTTAAAGTTTGGTCTGAGAAGGTTGTTTTAAAATTGAAGATTGTGGAGAGAAGATGTATAATTTAATAAGTGATGATTCATTGGAGGTAACACTGACTCCACAGAATAAGGATTAGTTAAAAAAATATATAAACATGACTCAAGATGAAAGGACTAAGAAAAAAAAATAATAAGGTCTGGTGAGCTCTACAAATGCTGCAGGATCTTCAGATTAATATCAAAAATTTGCTGAAATTTTAAGAAAATAAGATTGAAGTGAAGAAGCAAATAAAATTGCACATCAAAAGCCAAATACAATAAAAAGATGATTTAATTAATAATAAAGTGAGTGGGATTTAAGATCCAAACAGCAAACCATAAAACCTGAAAATAAGATCATAACTGAAGACTTGTACATGTCCTGGTTGGGGGCAGGATATTAGAGACATTCCAGATTATGAAATAGATAACTAAAAGGCATCTATGACAACATCCTAAAGTGAGTAGTATCTGCTTTGCAACTAATCAAGGGTTTATAATTTGCTTTTATAAATGATATTTTCTGGAACTGATGGAAACATAGGTGTGGTGCTACCACTATTGTGTTTAGATGTACATATGTGCTGTTTGGGCTGGCCCACCTCCTGAACCTGTGACTCCTCCCTCCCAGGTAGCCCCATAAAGGCTGTTGCACTCAAATCCCTCCCTCAGTACCTGCTTTTGAACCAGGCCAGCATCATGCAAGCTGTGCTGACACGTTAAGGTGATTAAAGCCTATTAATGATGACTGTCTGTCTGATTGTGGGCAATTGATAGTACAATTTAATCACCTTAATTTTAGACCATGGACAAGGTAGTGTGGGTGCATAGATTAGGCACTGACCCCAAGGATTCAGAAACCTCAACTAAATTCGACCAATGGGTGAACTGCCTCATGAGGTGCAATAATGTGCAGAGCAAGGAAGACCGGAGGGAAATACTCTTTGTTCAAGTTGGCCACCAAGTTTTCCAAGCAATAAGAGACTTTGCTACTTACTGCAGAAGTGATGGAGTTCCTGCAGAAACAGTGCCAGGCCCCGACAAATATCATATATGCACAATTCCACCTGGGCAGCCGAAAATAAGCACAGGGTGAGTTGATCGATAAATACATGCGGACACTGTGATAGCTGGGGCGAGCCTACGACTGCCAACAAGTCTCTCTGGCTGCCCACCTCGAAGGCCTAATACAAGACACGAGCATGGCTGGCTTCAGCTCTGGGTACATCAGATAGAGGCTCCTAGAAAAGAGCAATCAGACCCTGCAGGAGGTAATGGACCTGACCAAATCTCTGGAGACTGCGCAGCAAAGCGCTGAAGCATTCTCCTCGGGTAATGCAGCCACTGTGTAGGGGACATGGGTACCACCATCTTAGGATGCGGGGGTCCTATGTCACTACCGCTGCTATCAATCGCCAGAAGCGCTATTTCCGCAGGCACAGGAAACACCTCCATAAGAGCTGCCCGGCCCAAAGTCCCACATGCTCCACTTGCAGGAAGAAAGGGCACAACACGAAAGTATGTAGGTCCCAACCTTCCCCCATCAGCACTATGTGCAGCCGACAGCCATCTCCATCTTGGATCACCCAACTTCCACCTCAGATCTCATTTCTGGTGGGTGGGGACAGATCTATGGGACCCTGGGGATGACAAGCCAGGGTGGCACCATTTCTAGCACCAATTCTGGCTCCATTTATGGCGACATAGGACATTATTACATGTGCAGCCATCCTAGTGAGCGCTCCAGACCAATGGACAATGACTACATGCTCGCCTCCATCACCCTCTATCAGGACAGCCTGCACTAACTGGCCAAAGCCATGATGAACGTTGATTTAAACAGCAACTCTACAAACTGTTTATTTGACACCGTAAGCATCAAACGTTTCATCAGCCTGGGTACTGTCCACCAATAATCCTTCGTAGTGACCTCGACATAATGTAAAGTCTCCCTGGCCTCCCAATCCCACTCGGTTGAGATCAGAGGCTGCTGCACCATGAGGCAGATGGTGTGGGGCACGAATACAGGAATTTTAAACTCCTGATCATTCCGCACCTCTGAGCATCGGACATACTGAGACTGAATTTCCAGTGCCAGATACAAAGCATCCACGTGCAGTTCAATGGCACTCACCCACCCCTCACTGTCTGCAACACCACCCAGCCGACCCCCTGAACATGACCTGCGGGCTCTCTACACTTTGGGACCCTCCATAGCCCCTGTTCAAGAATCTCACCCCTGACTGCAAGCCAGTAGCCTCTAGGAGGAGACAGTACAGCCCTGGGGACAGAGCTTTCATTAAAGCAGAGGTCAAATGACTCTTAGCGGAAGGGGTCATAGAACCCAGCTCCAGCCCAAGTAGTGGTGGTAAAGAGTGGAGAAAAACAAAGCTTGGTCATCGACTACAGTCAGACCATGAACCCCTTCACCCTGCTAGACACCTACCCACTTCCCCGCATCACTGATATGGTTAACCAGATTGCCCATTTCCGGGTTTTCTTGACTATCAACCTCGTCAGCTTATCACCAGTTACCAATCTGGCCAGAGGACAGCCTTTACACTGCCTTTGAGCTGGATGATCACCTTTACCACTTCCTCTGCATCCCTTTTGGAGTTACCAACAGTGTTTTGGTCTTCCGGAGGGAGATGGGCAGCATAGTTAATGACTATAGGCTCAAGGCCACATTCCCCTATCTGGACAATATGACCAGCAGCTGCCATGACCAGCAGGACTATGACGCCAACCTCCACAACCTCCAGGCGACCAAAATCCTCAACCTGACTTATAGCTAAAGAAGTATGACTTTAGCACTTCAAGGCTGTTGGTGGCCATACATAAAAGTTACTGAATGGAGTGAAGTGCATCTGGGAGGACTTTTTGCCAGTGGGAGATGTGGAGACCCCATGATTTCAGTGTCAAAAGGATGGTTTCCACACCATGGCATTTTCCCTTTCCACTTGTCTATTACCCCTGGGATTGTAGCTGGTGGTCCTGCTTGTGGTGATGCCCCTGGCCAGCAGGTACTGCCACAGCTCATCTCTCATGAATAATGTACCCCAGTCACTGTGGATAAAGCTGGATGTAGTATACCCAGAGAGTGCGGATACTACAGAAAGCCTTGATAACAGTGGCTGTGGTAATATCAGGGCATGGATGGCAAAGGAAATCACGAATATTCATCGATAACACTAAGGAAAAAGACATTCCAGTTGGAGGAGGGGAGGGACTCTTGAAGTCAATGCTGAGGTGCTTGAAGGGACGTGTAGCCTTCTCACTTCCTTGGAAAAGCAATCAACATATTTTAAGACTCATCCCACCCTATTTTTGTTCTTTTCTGTGCCTCCAGATGGGAGAGTTTGAAAGAACACGATATCATATTCAAAGACAGTTTCTTCCCCACTAATATCAGACTCCCTCCCTCCCTCCTTCCTTTCCTCTCCCCCCCGCCTCCCTCCCTCTGCCCCATCGACCTGATCTATTAAGATCATTGTCTGAAGAGGACACACAAAATCATTGAAGATTACTTGTCCCCTGCACATAGCATCTTTCAGCTGATGCCATCAGGGAAGAGATACTGAAGTATTAGAGCCAGTGCCACTAGGCTCAGGAACAGCTTCTCACAAGCAGCGAAAATATGGCTAAAGGAACTGCTGACACTAACCATCTCAAACTCTCATATGTACAAAATGATATTTATTAATTTATTTGTATTGATGCTATGTATGCATATGTATTATTTGTCTGTATGTGTGTTATGTCTAGTTATGTGTCTGCATGTTTTCCACCGATAACCAGAGAATGCCATTTCATTGGGTTATACGTGTATAATCAGATGACAATAAAATTGACTTGAATACTGATCACCATTCATTAGTGAAATGATACTGCCCTGGTACTGTCCTTAAATTATTATTTTTTTCTCTCTCTGTAGAAAACTGAGGTCCTCCATCAGTCAGCTCCCCACCATGACTACCAGCCCCCCCACATCTCCATCGGGCACACAAAACTCAAAACGGTCAACCAGTTTACCTATCTCGGCTGCACCATATCATCAGATGCAAGGATCGACAATGAGATAGACAGCAGACTCGCCAAGGCAAATAGCGCCTTTGGAAGACTACACAAAAGAGTCTGGAAAAACAACCAACTGAAAAACTTCACAAAGATAAGCGTATACAGAGCCATTGTCATACCCACACTCCTGTTCGGCTCCGAATCATGGGTCCTCTACCGGCATCACCTACGGCTCCTAGAACGCTTCCACCAGCGTTGTCTCCGCTCCATCCTCAACATCCATTGGAGCGCTTTCATCCCTAACGTCGAAGTACTCGAGATGGCAGAGGTTGACAGCATCGAGTCCACGCTGCTGAAGATCCAGCTGCGCTGGGTGGGTCACGTCTCCAGAATGGAGGACCATCGCCTTCCCAAGATCGTGTTATATGGCGAGCTCTCCACTGGCCACCATGACAGAGGTGCACCAAAGAAAAGGTACAAGGACTGCCTAAAGAAATTTCTTGGTGCCTGCCACATTGACCACCACCAGTGGGTTGATATCGCCTCAAACCGTGCATCTTGGCGCCTCACAGTTTGGCGGGCAGCAACCTCCTTTGAAGAAGACCGCAGAGCCCACCTCACTGACAAAAGGCAAAGGAGAAAAAACCCAACACCCAACCAACCATTTTTCCCCTGCAGCCGCTGCAACCGTGTCTGCCTGTCCCGCATCGGACTTGTCAGCCACAAACGAGCCTGCAGCTGACGTGGACTTTTACCCCCTCCATAAATCTTCGTCCGCGAAGCCAAGCCAAAGAAGTGCCATGTTCTACTTTAAAAAAAATTCACACTACCTGTTGTGCTCAAGAATAAGTTGACTCAATGGAGAGCAATCAAAACAACATTTTCCACTGTATATCAGCAAGTGACAAGAAGTCATTCAATTCAATTCATTTTCTGCAAATAGAAATGAAATGCAAGGTATTATTTTGAAAGTAAAATGAAAATAAAGGATAAGGCAATAGATGTAATAGATTGAAGCCAGGAAAAGGAAAAGATAGAACTGATATTGGAAAACGTTGTCAGAAGCAAAGAAAATTACAGGTGTTGAATGTTTGTGATGAAATCAGTAAATACACATCAGACAGCAGAGAGGGAAGTGTATTTTCATGTTTCAGATCAATGGCATTTTGTCAGAACAGAAAATATTGGAAGATAAAAATGATTTCAAATGCAGAGAAGGGGGAAGAGAACAAAGGAACATCTATGATAGGATGGACACTAAATGAATGAATGCCACACACGGTATCAAATAGTTGAGAAAGAATGATGAAAATTTGTTAATCCAGATGATGGTTCTGGATGAGATATTAATAGCAGAAAATGAATGAAGAAAGTGGCTGCAAAAATCAAAGAAAAGAGAGTGTGAGAAATATCCAGCAGTTAAATAGCAACTGTGAAGAGAGTTTGTGTACAGATTGTATGGAAAGTCATGAGGTATGAGATCCACAGAACCTTGGCTGTGTGTAGATTAAAAATTGGCTTAGCATGTAGAAAGCAGAGAGTAATAGTGGATGGAAAGTGTTCTGCCTGGAGGTCAGTGACTAGTGGAGTTCCACAAGGATATGTTCTGTGACTCCTGCTCTTTGTGAAGAACCAGGATGGGTCAGTAAATTTGCAGATGATACGAAGGTTGGAGCAGTTGTGGATGGAGCTGAAGGTTACAAAAGAATATAGACAGGATGAAGAGTTGGGCAGAAAAGTGGTAGATGGAGTTCAATCCTGATAAGTGTGAGATAGTGCATTTTGGAAAGACAAACCAGAAGGGTGAGTACAGGGTTAATGGTTGTTTACTTAAGAGTGTGGATGAACAGAGGGACCTTGGGGTCCAAATCCATATATCTCTCAAAGCTGCTGCACAAGTTGATATGATAGTTAAGAAGGCCTATGGGATGCTGGGTTTCATTAATGGGGGATTGAGTTCAAGTGTCAAGAGGTCATGTTGCAACTCTACAGATCTCTAGTGAGATCGCACTTAAGAGTATTGTGTTCATTTCTAGCCACCTCATTATAAAAAGGATGTGAATACTATTGAGAGGGTGAAGGATGTTGCCTGGATTGGAAAATAAATCTTATGAGACAAGGTTAGCAGAGCTTGGACTTTTCTTTTTGGAGTGAAGAAGGATGAGAGGAGACTTCATAGAGGAATACAAGATTCTGAGAGTCATAGATAAGTCAGTGCCTTTTTCTCAGTGCAGGAATAGCAAACACTAAGGGACATCTCTACAAAGTGAAAGGAGGAAAGTTTATGGAAGACGTTAGGGGTAAGTTTTTTACACAGAGAATTGTGTGTGCCCGGAATGTCTTGCCTGGGATGGTTGTGGAGTTTGAAAAATTAGGGGCATTTAAGAGACTCAGGTACATCGATGAAAGAAAAATTGACGGTGATGTGAGGAAGGATTTAGTATTTTTTGGGAAAGTATACATTTGTTGGCACATCATCATGGGCCAAAAGACCTGTACTGTGCTGTAATGTTCTATGTTCATTAATGATCTTTCATCAGTATAAAGGAGAGAGCTGTTTCTCTGAAATTGTAGAATTCAGTGATAAGCACTGGGTGTTGGCATGCGCCTTGTTAAGAGATTAGAAGATTTTGCTTGGGTTTGTATTAGGCTTTGTTGGAGCAGTGCAACAGGTGAAGAGCAGAGAGATTACAGTGGGAGTGAATGGAGAGTTAAAATAGCAAGGAAATGCACATTGCACATCTGGTGGCTCAATGTCTCCACACAAATCGACTGTAGGTGTCCATTGACCTGAATATGATTTCTGTTTTTTTATATATATATATATATATATATATATATATATATAGGTCTTGTCTCAGCTAAGTGTAATTTCAAAATTGTCTGGTTTTATTTTAGGAAATCATTTCTAATACAAAAAAAAGCCTCATCAAATATTCCATTTAACAAAGTCAAACATCCTCATATCCTTTCTTTTTCTATCTTCTTGGTAGCCTTTTGAAATCAAGGGTGATATGCCTTCACCTCACTTTAGTGGGTACTGAGGGGGCAGATAAAACCAACATGTTAAAAGCAGATTCTTCCTGGGGCAGGAGATATCTGATGGGGGTCATCAGATGGGCAGTATGTGAGATGTTTCACTCCTTCTGCCATTTACACAGGAGTCAATGGCTTGGTGCTCGAGGTTCTTAATTCCATTCTGTATGTGGTTCAATATGTTAATACTCTACTGCATTGTTAGTGTTACGGGTGCAAGATGAAGTGAGAGAATGAGACAAGGAATAAACTTCCATGAATATTTTTGGAACAATATCCTGGAATGCTAAAACTCTAGATCACACGTCAAACTCTGGCCCGCGGGCCAAATTTGGCCCGCGATATAATTATATTTGGCCCGCAAGATCGTTTCAAAAATGTATTAGAGGTGGCCCGCCCTGCAGCGAGAGCGGATGCTGTTTTTTTGGTAATGTCACCTCCACCATCCTCCCCCTTCATTGCACATCCTTCCCCATTGTAACACGAGAAATTGTAACACGAGAAGTCTGTCGATGTCATCAGCCGGCAAGCCAGTTGGAAGGCTCCCCGCACAACCAATCACTTCTCCCACCTGTCGAGCGGTGCGGCGGATTGGCGAGCGCCTGTGATTTCCTGTCTGCGCGACCGACATGGCAGGCTGCGCACGGCCCCCAGGCAGCGCGAGCCCCGCACGACTGGCACTGGACGGCCCTTCCACAGCACGAGTGCACTTCTCCCGGTCGCCATGGCCTTCAGCGCTTGCACCCACACGGACCCCAGGGACGGCTGGTTCGGCCCTGCACGTGAAGAGAGAGATGGTGGCTGTCCGCAAAGGCTGATCGGCAGCGCGCTGGACCTGAGTGGGTGGGTAAGCAGGGGTGGGCAGAGGGTGTAGGTGAGGAGTAATGGGCAGGGAAAGTTATGGTGGTGCGAGGGGCAGTTAGAGGGATGGATGAGTAGAAGGAGGGGTGGATAGGGAAGAAGTAAAAGGGGAGGGGCAGGGCGAGTAGGGAAGGGGTGATTAGAGGGTGAGAGACGGGTAGAGGGAGGAACAGGTTGAGGGGAGAGGCAGTAGAGGGGCGTGTATAGGATGGGGTGGGTAGAGGCAGAGCGAGTGGAGTGAGGGGTGAGTAGAGGTTGGGTAAAGGACTGGTCAGGTAGAGGGATGGTGGGTCGAGGGTGAATAGAGGCCTAGAGCCTGAGGAGTGAGCAGGAAATGCTGAGTCCTGATGCAGGCCAAAATGGACACAGCCTGTGAATGCTGACTACATCTCCACAGGGACCAAATATGTTTCCCTCAGGTCAAGCAAAGGGTGAACTTGAGCTACCTGACCTGTAACATTATCCTCCTAAAGTTATATCCTAAAGTTTAACATTACATATGTTGAAAGAAGAGAAAACATGCAGATGTTGTTGAAAATTTTCAATAAATATTTAGTTCGGCCCTCGACTTAGTCCAAGTTTTTAATTTTGGCCCTCCGTGAATTTGAGTTTGACACCCTTGCTCTAGATGAATGAATTTAGCTGTTCCTTAATTGTTAATTTCAAGTAATCAAGATCGAGTGGCTTCCTTTGCAGCAATGTTGAGAGATGTATAATAGAGAACAACTGGTGACAAAATATTGATATGAAATTCATTTAATAAGAAGACAGAAACACATCTTAATTTGAAGCAGCACCCCATTGTTATACTATAAATCTAAATATGTCTGAAAAAAGTTTAGCCAATTTTCAAGCTAATGCCTTCAACTTTTAAATAGGCAGTATGTTCCAGATGAGAGTACCTAGTTATCTCAGAATAAATTACGAGGCACCACAATTCTTTTTGCTCTTATGCATCTAAAGTAGGTAGTGTATATTTTGGCATATAAGTTGACCAGCATATAAATTGAGCCCCGTTTTTCATCCACATTCTAATGGTTTTATGGTATATCTGGAGTATGTCGACACACATTTTCTGGCTGCTGGAGGTGTCCCATTGACCGACGTATAGGTTGACCCCCAAAGCTCATGATGCCTGAGATGGGCATTGACCAGCATTTACATCGACCACCATAGATCATGAAGATTGGTCTGCTGGGCATTGGCTGGAGGTGATTGCTATCATGGAGGATCCATCGAAGCAACGCAACTCACAACAGAAATATGAAGTGAGTTTTAAGTTGAAAATGACAGAAAGGGCCAAGAAAACCAACAACTGCACTGCTGCAAGATAGTTTGATGTGCATGAGAAGTTGATAACAGATTGGAGGAAGAAAGCAGGGACTTTAAGAAAAATACCTGAAAGGCAATGTTCTTTGAGAAAACGAATCAACATTGGGCAGAGTTGGAAAATCACGTTGCAGAATGGGGACGTGAACAGAAGCCAGATTGCTCCATAGTCACCTGAAATAACATAAGAACATTTGCATTGCAATGGGCCAAGTTGCACCAAGACATCAGAAAAGATTTAGAGACTACAGTAGGCTGGTGCAATAATTTCATGAACAGGAAAAACCTGGCATTACACTAAAAAACAAAAATTGCACAGAAACTACCAAAAGATCTTGACTAGAAGTTGTAAATTTTCACCAATTTATTATATGGCACTGGCAGAAATACCAGTTTGCTTTGGTAAATATTAAAAACGTGGCAATTGAACAGTGGAATGAAAAGTTGTTACAACTGCAAACTAGAAGTACAGGCCATGCAAGGATTAGGTTTACCGTGGTGTTATCGTGCATGGCCATCAGGATGAAGTTAAAACCCATGGTAATCTTTAAACACAAAATTAAACTGAAAATGAAATTCTGTGCAGGTATTTTTGTACATTATCATGAAAAAGGATGGATGGATGAAAATGGTGTAAATCTATGGACAGACAATGTATTCGACAAGCATGCAAGCAGTTTACGCAAAGAACGGAGTTTGTTGGTCTGTGATATGTTTCGCAGCCACTTAACTGAGAACAGTAAAAGTAGATCAGCACTACATAATACTTAGATGGCGGTTATTCTAGGTGATTTGATGTCTCTATTGCAACCTCTAGATGTCTGCTTGAACATGCCATTCAAAGAAGAGTGGAATATGTAGGGGAACATTTTTGGTCCAGTGATAATAATGTCATTAGTTTCAAGATAATTAGGGAAAAGGATATGTCTGGGTCTCAGGTTGAGATTCTAAATTGGAGAAACGCTAATTTTTAGGAAATGAGAAAGGATAGAAAATGCATAGATTAGGATAAATTGTTTTCTGACAAAGATATGTGAGGTATGTGGAAGACCTTCAAAGGATAAATTTTGAGTGTACAGAGTTTGCAAGTTCCTGTCAGGATCAAAGGCAAGGTTAGAAGGTTTTGGGAACCTTGGATTTTGAGAGATATTGGGAATCTAGTTCAGAAGCAGAAAGAAGGGAGGTAACTTGGAGCAAGTGATGTACTTGAGGAGTATAAAAAATGCAAGTAAAACCTCAATAAAGAAATCAGGCAGGCTAAAAGAAGTCATGAGGTTGTTTTGGCAGATAATGCGAAGGAAAACCTGAAGGGTTTTTACAAGTATAATAAAAGTAAAAGGACATAGTTTTTTTTTGCATCAGTACTTACTCAGGAAACTGGCATCGTCAATAAAGAATGAAGGGAAACAAGCAATAGAGGCATGGAACATATGGAGATTAAAGGAGAGGAGGAGATACTTGCTGTCTTACAGTGAATAAAGGTAGATAAATCCACTGGACCTGACATGATATTCCCTTGAACCTTGGGGGGACTAGTGTAGAAATTGCAGGGGCCCTGGCAGAAATATTTAAAATGTCCCTAGCTACTGGAGTTTTGAAGGGTAGCTCATGTTGTTCCATTGTTTATAAAAAGCTCCAGAAGTAAACCAGGAAATTACAGGCTAATGAGCCTGATGTCAGTAGTCGGTACATTAGTGGAAGGTGTTTTGAGAGTTCAGATATACAAGTATTTGGATAATCAAGGACTGGTCAAGAACAGTCAGCATGGCTTTCTGTTTGGTAGGTTGTATTTAATGAATCTTATAGAGTTTTTTTTTGTGGAGGTTACCAAGAATGTAGATGAAGGAAAGGCTGTGGATGTTGTCTACCTGGACTTTAGTAAGGCCTTTAACAAGGTCCCTCATGGGAGATTATTTCAGAAGGTTCAGACACTAGGTATCCATGGAGAGGGTGTAAATTGGATTCAAAATTGTTGTATGGGAGAAGTCAGAGAGTGATAATGGATTATTGCTTTTCAGACTGGAAGTTGTGACTAGTTGTGAGCCTCAGGGATCGGAGCTTGGACCATTGTTGTTTGTTGTCCATATCAATGATATGGATGATAAAGTGGTCAATTGGATCAGCAAGTTTGATGATGACACTAAGATTGGAGGCGTTGTGGACAGTGAGGAAGGCTTTCAAAGATTTCAGAGGGATTGGATCAACTTGAAAAATGGGCCAGGATATGGCCGACGGAATTTAATGTAGACAAGTGTGAGATGTGGCATTTTGGAAGGACAAACCAAGGTAGGTCATAGACAGTAAATGGTAGGGCATTGAGGAGTGTCAAGGAGAAAAGTGATCTGGGAATACAGATTCATCATTCCCTGAAAGTGATGTCACAGGTTGACAGGGTTGTAAAGAATGATTTCAGCATCTTGGCCTTCATAAATCAAAGTATTGAGTATAGGAGTTATGATGTTATGGTGAGGCCAAATTTGGAGTATTGTGTACAGTTCTGGTAGCCAAATTATAGGAAGGGTATCAATAAGATTAAAAGAGAGCAGAAAAAAATTGCTAGGATGTTGCTGGGTCTTCAGGAGTTGAGTTACAGGGGAAAATTAAACAGGTTAGGACTTTATTCCTTGGAGCATAGAAGAAAGAGGAGAGATTTGATAGAAGTTTACAAAATTATGAGAGCTATAGACAGAGTAAATGTGAATAGCTCTTTTAGATTAAAAGAGATAAATATGAGAGGACATGGCTTTAGAGCGAAAGGGAAATGTTTAGGGGAACATTGAGGAGAACTTCTCTCAGAGAGTGCTGGGAGTGTGGAACGAGCTGCCATCTGATGTGGTAAATGCAGGCTCATTCTTAAGTTTAAGAATAAATTGTATAGATACCTGGATGGGAGAGGTATAGAGGATTATGAACTGGATGCAGGTTGATGGGACTAACAAAATGATATTTCAGCACTGACTAGAAGGGTTGAATGGACTGTTTTCTATGCTGTAGAGTTCTAAGGTTCTATGGTTACAAGATGATGAAACAAAAGGTTAAAAAACTGCCAGGATGGAAGGAATGAAAGCAAAAGGAATAGTGTGGTCAGAAGGAAAGTAAGGCAATTGGCACTACAAGTCAAGGAAAAGAGGAATAAAGAAATAGAAGCTTCAGAATTCTGTAGGCTGTTAGTCTGCTTTTGTTTTTTTTTAAAATCATGGATCATGACCAAAAAGGTTTTAACCAATTAAACTGATTTTCTTTTCTGAAATACAAGATTGAATTTGAAGTTATAATGTTGCATCTTTGATCTTTGTTACATCTCTTACTTTAAAGGTAGGTGTAATTAACTATCGGATTACTTGGACATTTCTATCCCTTGCTTTCAGTGGTCTAAAAAAACACTTCTCAGTCACAATGGCAACAATGCCTCTCCTGTGTGACACTGCATGAGGCAGTAATGTTTTAAGATCCCACCCACTGTATTTCAGGATCAATTCATTTAAAGTACAACTCTGCAGGCACACACACAAGATTATCTGCAGCTAGAATGACTTTAAAAGTTAAACCACATCAAAACTAGGAGATGCCAACAGCTGCACAAAATGAAGATAGCAAGTGGCACTCTTCCTGGCTGTAGTATTTCAAGTGCTCTGCAGGAGGTGCTTGCTGTAAAAGTGGTCTTTTCAAGTTTAACAGCACATGTTTGAAGGGAATTGAGAGAGTACCCTGAAAAAAACCCACAAAAATGTTGCAGATTTTCTCAGACAAGTATCTACACTGAGGCCACCTATATTTTCAATGCATATAATTGTGGTTTTGCCAACAGTGGAAGAATTTGACCTGGCAATGTAATAATTGACGACAAACCTAAACTCCTAACTTTGTGAAACACAAAATATAATTTTGTGATGTTTTTACTTTACGTGAGTGATTATAATAGTTTAATACAAAGAAGGATGCTATAAATTCCAACACTTTGTCTCACTAAATTACAAATTTAACTCTGCATACACTCAGCTGTTTCAATGGTCAATCCTTCAACATCCCTCCCAATGTACCATCCATTCAGTGCTGAGAGACACTTCTTTCTCATCTGCTGTCCCTGAGTTTCCCATTTGTATTGTAGCTGAAGGTTACATTGCCTTTCCTTTTTGCCAGAGGCTCCAACTCTGAATATCATTCTGTTTTGTCCTCACAAAATCCAAGAGACCGATAAGTTATGCCTGACATTACAAAATATATGAGGTGGCCTTGTATGACTTTCTGTACACATCGAAATTCCTTCCTCCCTCCCTATCCCATGGCAGCAACATATTTATCCTGTTTAATACAATTTAATTTGTTTGTTACCATTGGGAAGGTGCAGACATAAGAAGCAGCGAATACTGGAATCCGGAGTAAAGACCAATTGGCTAGAACAACTTGATGTGCAAATCAGCTGGAACCTGGAACAAATGGCAATCTTCTGGAGAAAGATTAGCTTAAACAGTATTATTAATGTTTTTGGGTCAAACCCTTCAACAAGACTGTCTTAATGAAAGGTTTTGAACCAAAATGTCAACATTTTCTACCCACAGATGCTGCTTGACCCATTTATTTCTTCTAGCAGGTTGCTCTTTTGCTCATTCTATTTGATGATTAATCATTTCCACAGAAAAGTGTTTTATGGGAGAGGTTCAGCTGTATGAGGTACCAATGAATGGGTCTCACTCAGAGGGACAATCATTATTGAGTCTAAAAAATTTGGGGATGAATCCAGATGTGGCTTCAATAATTTATTAGTTTAAATGTCCCTTCTCATAGCCTGCTTTTAAACTGTCATTACAGAGCTCATTGGTTCCACATGACAATCCTTAACAGAAAAACCATCGAACCACTTTGATTAAACAATCATAACAGAGAGAGCCATTTAGAACCAAGATCAGGAGAAATTCCTTCCTTCCAGAAGAAAGTGAGCCTGTGAAGTTATCTGCCAGGCAATGCAGTGAAGGCATTAAGTATATTCAAGAAGGAAGTTGTATATCTATTGAGCCAAAGAACAAGGAAATGGGAAGATGGTAAAGGCAGTTTACTGAAGATAGACAATCAACCATGATTTTGTCAAGTGGCACAACAAGTCTGAAGGGATGAATGGTCTAAGTTTCTCTTACTTTTTTAAATGTTTCTGTGTTAAATTAAATGCATTCTTGGACAGGGCTGGCCACAACTGTCTTAGCTTACCAGATTTTGGTAGATTTTGAGTAATAAGTTTGTCATTGAAAATGTTTTGCTAATCATATTCAAAACATTTTTAAAATGCTTGCAATGTTATTAAATAAGATATAATTATATTTATTGATGGAATATCGCACAGGGAAATGCATGGTCTCTGAAAAATATTAACTTTGACGTCAAATAAAACAAATTGCTGGAACTCGAAGAGTTGAGTTGCAGGGAAAGGTTAAACAAGTTAGGATTTTATTCCCTGGAGGGTAAAAGAATGAGGGGAGATTTGATAGAGGTGTACAAAATTATGAGGGGTGTTGATAAGATAAATACAAGCAGGCTTTTTTTCCATTGGAGTTAGGTGGAACTGGAGGACATTGGTTTAGGATGAAAGGTGAGATGTTTAGGATGAACATTGGGGGTGCATGAGAGTGTAAAATGAGCTGTCAGCTGAAGTAACAATGCAGGCTCTATTTTTACATTTTTTTTAAAATTGGAGAGGTATGTTCATCGGAGAGTTATGGAGGGCTATGGTTGAGGTGCAGGTAAATGAAACTAGGCAGAATAATAGTTTGGCACAGACTAGATGCAGAAGCAGGCAGAAAGGCCTGCTTCTGTGCTGTAGTGTTCAATAGTTCTAAGGTTCTAAATTTCAAGATTTAAGATCAAAATACAATTTATTGTCATTGTCATATTATAAGAAATTTCTTTTTGCCTGCTGTAAGGCAGGCAGATTCGCCACCGGCAGGAATTGCCCAAATGCCACTTACAGTCAGAGAAAGAGAAGCAAAAGAGAGTCCTCCCCAGAGTCACTGAGTGTCTTTAGATTCACCTCCAGTGCTTCCACAGCTCCCACAGCCACACAGAGTCCAGTCCAAACCATTGGCAACCTGAGTTCCAGATATGAACCTCTGACATGGTCAGGAACCCTTCAGCATCCTCAGCACCTCCTCGCTTCCCAGTTCCAATACTTAGTACCTCTCCAGCTAGTTCAAGCCTTTCTCCAGCAGTCCGAAACCCGGCGCGAGTCTGCCAACCACCAGCAGCCCACAGCATCCATGGGTTCCTCGTCTCGAGTCACCAGCAGCCCACCGCATGCACTGGTTCCTCAGCGCAGAGCCCCCTCACTGGTCCGCTGCTGTGGTCACCGTCATGTGGGTCACCTCCTCAGACAGGGGAGTAATCTTCCTGTCCTCTGGTGCCTTGCTGCAATCCTTTGCTTCTTTGGAGTCTGCATCCACTCGTGGCTGCCGCCAATAATAGGCGCTGCCACCTTAGGCGCAGACCAGTAGTTGCGGCATTTCAAATAAAACGACCGCCGGCTCCCTCAACCATTCAAACGTCAGTTGACTGGGCAGCTGGACCTCGCTGGAGCACCATTTGTCTGCTCCATGTGGGTCCACACCAGTGGCACAGTGCTACAGCAGCTCCGGCAGTGCCGCCATCTTACGCCAAATATAAAGCAGAATATAATGCAGCTGCTGGGTGTGATTTAAATATGAAGGTTCAACACTAGTAAGTTTAAGATGAATTTCTCTCTTTATAATTCTATCTTTTGTTCTATCTGTATCTCGTATCTTTTTCCTTCTTTTCATTAAAAGAACATTGCCAAAATGTTTTGTGCATTAGGTATATTATTGACTACATATATCAGCTGTCATTTCAAATTTGGTACCTATTCAAGCCACACTGAGCTGAAAATGGTGAGATGTGGCAATGGTTACCTGCAATAACTTGAGTGTGACCATAATGTTCTTTACCATGAGCAAAGTAGTTAAGGCACATATATGAGATTACATTTGAATTTAACGGAAGTTGTAAATGCCAGTGAGGACAACTATTTGATAGTTGTATCATTTTCACATTCAAGGAGATGTTTTCTGGGAAAATGTGATTGGAATAAAGTTGTTATTCTGTAAAACTGTTGTTTATTAGACCAGAGAGTTTGGAAATCCACATATAACTGAATTTTATGTCCTGCTTATTCCTGCATTGGGGGCGGGTATGTGTGTATGCATTGGAAGTATTGGGAAAATTATTACAAAATTCCATACTCAATGAGAGAAGTCATCATCTTTATTTTCTTCAGTTCAAAGAAGAACACAGCTATATATTTTTTTTTAATGTCCAGTATAATGCAATTGTTATTGCATTGTATTAGCCTCCAATGTGCACTTATTGATATGCAGTATTAACATCCAGATCCCTTTGACTCCCTGGGGACACTTTTCCTATCATTATTTTATCCATTTATTCAGTGACATCTTCCTCTGTATCTGAAAGGAGCCACTTGCATGGCAGCATTTCCCCTTTGGTCCGAACTTGCAACAGATCTTCCACACTGTGCTGAAACTAATGTTGTCTTGGGAAACACAATAACTCTATCCTGTGAATTTTGCAAATGAAGATAGCAAACATGATCGTCATGCAATGTTTGAAATAAACAGTATTTGTTTAACACCATTGAAAAGTAACCCAATATAAGCTCTTCAGTAAGAAGCAAAGGGCTAATCAGGCATAAACAAGAAATGTGTACAGAGTTGTTCAATTTTTATTCAAGCTATAATCAAACAATTTCCAGATCATAATCCTTTTTCACAGTCCTCAAAGTAACTTAGCCAAGTGGGTATTTTTGAATAATATTAAAAAGTGATTTAATATAATTGATATATGTGATGCAACAATAATTTCATTTAATAAGAAACATAACATTTTATATAATCTGTGAAATTGAGTCACACTACATCATATTGCAATATTGTGACAGTATCAGTCAGCCTGTTCTATAGTCCATTTCCACAATCCATCAAATTAAACTGCAGGAAAAGTTTAATATCAATTTAATAAATATATAATGAAATTTTTATGTAAGAGTTGTTGTACAACTAACATATTTTTGCATATGTCAACCAGCAGATAGGTTGATCTCCCTTTTTTAAACCTCATTTTAATGATTTTATAGTATATCTAGCATATAAATTGACACTCCCCCTCCCCCCCATTTTCTGGCTTCCCACCCCCCCCCCCTCAGTTTTCTGGCTGTGTGTGGCTCCCAGCAACAACCCCAAAAAATTTTAAACACCCCAATCGCCACATAACAAAGCTGTAAATTACTGTAAACAAGTAAAAAGAAACAGTAAAGATCACCTCGGCCTACCGGGCAGCAGCGGGAACCTTAGCCTACATGGCAGGAGAGAGAACCTTGTTTTTCCGCAGGGAGTCTCGGATCTACATGGCAGGATCGTCGACCTCATTCTCTTGAGCAGGAGCAGCGACCTCGGGAACCTCCTGGAGGTGCGTCCTGCCAGAGACTGTGGTTACCAATTCTGCTTGGGAGAATGAGGTCACTGCTCCTCCCACATGGCAGAATTGGGAGCCTCGTTCTCCTGAGCAGGAGTGGGGACCTCTGGTTCCTGGGTATAGTAGAAACCTTGGGCTCAAAAACTATAGAACATCCGGGTGGGTTATGGTGGCACCAGGCGGTGGGGAGCTATCAGGGAACGGGAGCGCTGGTGGTGGGGAGGTGCATCCTTGGTCGTCTATTACACCAAATTGGTACTTCCAGGGTTGACATTCACTGAATCGGTATCCAACAGTTTATGAACTGAATTTAAGGTCTCAAAAATATATCTGTGGTATGTCAACCCCCATTTTTGAGTTATTTCTGAGGGTTTTACAACTCAACTTATATGCCATAATATACGGTAATTGAAGATGTTGACTAAACTCAATCATTTGCAACTGATACATTTCAAATTGTAATGCAATACAGTGGCTCTTCAGGGGCTGCCACAGCTGACTAGGGTCCGAGCAACTCAAGTATGAACTGCCATTATATTGTGATGTTAATGTAACAGCTGGGCCTGGCCTGTACAATTAGCACAAAGAAGGATACAAACCTTCTATCTTTCTAAATGTCAATGCAACCATTACTTATGCCACAGCTCATTGTAAAGTGCTACCTAATATTAGATCCACAATTATTCTCCCGCTGAGCTGGTGCAGATGAATTTCATTCCCTCTTTTGAACAGCTCCAGGAGTTGGCATAAAGATAAATCACTGTTTTTTCTCCCCTTCAATACTGATACTTATGTTCTCAAGAGCACTGAATTAAGATTGCTAGTCTTTTATAATTGGAATGTTGTAAATCAAATTACTTGTGGCAGCATGCTGATTTTCTAATACCTTTGAAATTCACTTGCATATTTTCCATTTCTACTATTCTATTTTCTGGCTATTTAGTTGGACCAAATTTATGATCAACCAAATGTGGAATATTCCCCCAAATGAAGGACTCTGGTGCTTTCAGCTGAAAGCCCAAATGACCATCTTATCAATCCCATCATACCAGGAGATTTTATCCACCACATCCCAGATATACCTGACTCAGTGTTCAATTTTCTGGAAAACACACACAAAAAAGTTAATATTTCAACCCAATCAGGGGAAATAAACATTACTTTCCCCAATCCTTTTGAGTGATCAAAATGAATTAGGGAAGCACAGAAATGCTGGAGGAACTCAGCAGGTCTCGAAACATCCATAGGAGGTAAAGGTATATAAGCCAATGTTTTGTGCCTGAGCCCTTCTTCAAGTAAAGACCAGTGTCCTTCCAGCATTTTTGTATTTTTAATAAAATCATACTGTGTGCAGACTTCTGTGATAGAGTAAAATTAATCAAAGAGATTCCCATAAGAAAATCCCCGACTTTTGCACAACATGATCACTACCCCAGGCATAAACAGGTGCCCCTAGTTTTTGAAGGAAAACAACGGAAGGAATTTACAAATAACAAATCTCTGGGCAATATCAATTCGCTGCTGCCTTTGTGAATTTACAGTCATGACCTCTGGTCCTCTCATCTTATCCACTTAATGAAGTCAATAGCAAATGTGCTAATGTCTGAACATATGACAAGAGCAAGAGCTTGCTTCACTATTTGATAAAACCATGGTAGAATTTATTGTTAGCTCAACTTTGTCTGCTGTAATTTTTCATCCCCATTCATATGGCATTTGCCTGAAAATTGTGCACGTATTCTTCTGGGAAAAAAGTTGCAAAGATAAACAACAGCTTGCTTCCCCTCCTCCATCAGATGTCTGAATGGACAATGAACCTTTAGACATTAGCTCACTTTTATTTTCTCTTTTTGCTCTAGTTATTTATTTTTAAATATTGTATTTATGGAATAGTTATTGATCGCAATTTTGCACCTGAAATGCACAATGCTGTACCAAAACAACAAACTTTGTGACATGTTCATGACAATAAACCTCATTCTGATCCTTAACCCTCTGAGAGGATAAGAGAAGAATTGATGAGGTCAGAATAAATGAAAATGGGTTCAGGGTGAAAAGTGTAAGGGGAGCATTAGGCAGACTTCTTCACTCAGAGGATGGTGAGAGTCTGGAATGAGCTGCCAGCAGAAGTACTGGATGCAGATTTGATTACACTGAAGAGACATTTGGATACAAACATGGTTGTGAGGGGCATGGAGGGCTTTCGTCGAGGTGAAGGTTGATGGGGCTTGATGGGTTAAGGTTAACTCCAAGTTAAATCCATTCTCTATGGAAAAAATGTAGTCAAACTCACTGCCACCCTTATTCACATGAATCTCACTCGATCAACTATTGTAGAGGAGGACCTCTCTAATAAAAGTCCTTCTTACTCCAAAGGCACCCTTATTAATGAGCTCCTTGGATTGGTGCTTAAGCAATGATTTTGTACCTCATGATGGACACAAAGGTAATTCATTGCTTCACACTGCCTCTTGGTGATCTTGCTGAATGCATTAAGATACACATTAAAATATGATATTCAATTAATTTTGCAATTTTATGATCATGAACCAGTGGTTCATGAGTATGATCTAATATCAGCCATGTGAGGCCAGATGCCAGATTTTATCCATTTGGATCAAATAATGGTGCAAACTCTTCTCCTGTGGTATAAAAATCAGTGCCATTGGAATTATTTTTCAAGCTCAAAACAAATGGCCAAGGATCTGGAAGTATCCTGGTGTATTGGCACAGACAAGAATATTATGTTTAAATTTATTTGTCACAAAATGCTAAGTCAAAAGGGATTTTCTGTGAATTGATTATCAGGTTATCTCTAACATTCCTACAGTTGTGTAAAGAGCTCGATTTACAGAGAAAAATAAGCTCATTTAACACCAATAAGAGCAGAATGAGAGAACTGTTATGGGGTTCATTCAGAAGTCTGCTGGTTTCAGGGAAGAAACTGTCTTTCAGCCTGTTGATGTATGCTTCCCCATTTATCAGTCTTCTGCCCAATGGGAAGAGGAAGAAGAGAATGTGTCCAAGGTGATAATAATCCAGACCCTCTGCAAAGAATAGCCTATACTTAACAATGTTTTTTTTATTTAAACTTTTTTTGTCATATGGACATTGTTTGCAGGGCCCACATTCATTGCCCCACTTATCTCCCTTCAGAATCTGATGATAAGCAACTTTCTTGGGAAAAGTACTCCTGAGACCTGCTGAGAGGGCTGTTCCAGAATAAAGTCCCAGAGATATTGAAGTGTTGGCTATATATTTCCAACTCAGGATTGTGAGTGATCTTTAGAGAAACCCATATGTGGTGTTTCCATGCGCTTGTTCCTCTTCTCTTTCAATGACAGAGGGTATTTGTAGAGTAGCCCAGATGAGTATTTGCAGAGCATGTTGTAGCAAGTACACACTGCTTGCCTATGGTTGAACGAACACATGCTTTCAGGCTGGATAGGACACAGATCAAGTGGATTATTTTGTCCTATATGATGTCAAGACTGTTGAGAGTTGTCAGAGCTGAACCCCATAGAAATGTGGAATGATAGAACACAATAGTATAAAAGCAGGCCTTTTGGCCCATGTAGTCCATGTCAAGCTATTATTCTGCCTTGCCCAATTGACAAGTACCCAGATAATAACCCTCCATACTCTTCCCAATCACGTACCTCTCCAAATTTTGCTTACATTTTGAAATCAAACCTGTATTCATCACTTTAGCTGGCATCTCATTCCATGCTCTCATCACTCTCTGCTTGAAGAAGTTCCCCTAAGGGAGGAGTCACGTGATGGAGTAGTGGCCGGACGGTGAACTCCAGCCCTCTCCAGAAAAGTCGGAAAAAACAAAGGAAAACACAAAGGCACAAAAATAAAAATTAAAGTGAGTATAAAGGTGGAAAGAAGATGGCGACGAAAAAAGAAAAATCGAAACCAACGGTAAGAAGAGAGGAAGGGAAGACAACGGAAGAAGAAGGAGAAGGCCTTACCTGCTCAAAGAGGCCCGCGGTGGAGAGAGAAACCCGCTCCCTCAGGTCGGTAGAAAGTGGACTACAAAAATGGCTCGCTGAGCCGAGTAAAAGTGCGCGACCGCGCATGCGCGACTCCTCGCGCATGCGCGATGCGCATGCAAAAAAACACACCGACGGGAGGGGTGACCAGCTGGGGAGTCGATCTCCACAGCCGGCAATGACAGCTGCAGAACAGCTGCAGCAAGAGGAGAACATAGAAGACAACGAAAACAATAAAGAAGAGAAGAAAAGGAAAACAAAGAAACAACAGATGGCCAACCCAGAGGAAGAAGAAGAGGAAGAGGAAGAGTACAGTGAAATAGAAGAAGAAGGGAAAGGCAAGATAAAGGATATACTTTCTCTTATTAAAGAATACATGGAGTCATTTAAAGAATGGCAAGCGCAAGAATTTAATGATTTAAGAAGAAGAATAAACAATACAGAAGAGAAAATGAATAAAATAGATATGACCTTATCAGAAATGGGAAAAAGAATGGACAAGGTGGAAGAACGAGAAGCAGCAGTAGAAATGGAGGTAGAGGACTTAAAAAAGAAATTAGAGGAATCTAATAAAAAAGTTAAAGAGACACAAGAGCTGTTAGCTCAGAAAATAGATATAATGGAAAATTATAACAGAAGAAATAACATAAAGATAGTGGGCCTTAAGGAAGATGAAGAAGGCAAGAATATGAGAAAGTTTATAAAAGATTGGATCCCTAGGATCCTAGGATGTCCAGAACTACAGCAAGAAATGGAAATATAAAGGGCACATAGAGCATTGGCCTTTAAACCACAACCACAACAAAAGCCAAGATCTATTTTAGTAAAATTCCTAAGATATACTACAAGAGAAAAGGTACTGGAGAAAACAATGGAAAAAATAAGAGAGGACAACAAGCCTCTGGAGTACAAAGGGCGAAAAATCTTCATTTATCCAGATATAAGTTTTGAACTCCTGAAGAAGAGAAAGGTGTTCAATACAGCAAAGGCGATTTTATGGAAGAAAGGGTATAAATTTATACTAAAGCATCCAGCGGTATTGAAAATATTTATTCCAGGACAGAAAAACAGACTATTCTTGGATCCAGAGGAAGCACGAAAATTTGCAGAACAATTACAAAATAGACTGAGAGATGAAGACGTGTAACGAGAGTACAAAAGACTGCGAACTAAAAAGACACATAACTTTTGAACTCCTGAAGAAGAGGAAGGAGTTCAATACAGCGAAAACGATCTTATGGAAAAAAAGAACTATTCTCGGATCCAGAGGAAGCAAGGAAATTTGCAGAACAACTACAAAACGACCAGAGAGATGAAGATATGTAATAAGAGTAAAAATGACCACGATTTATATGTATGTGGGTAAAGAGGTGTATATGTATAATGTGCATACAAGAATGTATCCGTATTTAGAGGAAAATATAGATAGTATAGACAAGAATTAATAAGGGAAGGAAATGGAATAGAGGGAATAAGGAGGGAACTAAAAGAGTGACCTTTGTTACATATGAAAAGTGAAATCTTTTCTGGGGGGGGGCTGGGTGGAGAGGGGTTACGGTCACTGCAAAATCAGCTGACGCTTGCGAGTGAATTCGCAAATCCTAATGGAGAGGGGAGATGTGGTTGTCCGACAAGGGATAAAGGACAACTCAGGAGGGGAAGGGGAGATTGGGCCTAAAGAAGTTTTAAATAGGAGAATAAGGAAAATGTTTGATGTTTTAGGAATGTTGTCTTATAAAGGGTTCAAAACAAGAAAACAGAAATGGATAAGAAGGAAAGGTAATGATGGAGAAACGGAAAGGGAAGATAAACAAAGTATAAAATGGCTACATTGAACTATATGACTTTAAATATTAATGGAATACATAACCAAATTAAAAGGAAGAAACTGCTAAATTTACTGAAAAAATAAAAAAATTGATATAGCATTTGTGCAAGAAACACATTTAACTGAATTGGAGCACAAGAAATTAAAGAGAGATTGGATAGGACACGTAACAGCAGCATCGTATAATTCAAAAGCAAGAGGAGTAGCTATATTAATTAGTAAAAATGTGCCATTTAAAACAGAAGAGGAAATAATAGATCCAGCAGGGAGATATGTAATGATAAAATGTCAGATATATTCGGGGTTTTGGAATCTACTTAATGTATATTCACCTAATGAAGAAGATCAAAAGTTTATGCAAGATATCTTTTTGAAGATAACAGATACGCAAGGGAACATATTAATAGGAGGGGATTTCAACCTGAATTTGGATTCAAATATGGACAAAACTGGGAAAAAAATTAACAGAAAGAACAAAGTAACCAAATTTATAATTAAATCGATGGAAGAAATGCAACTTTTGGATATATGGAGGAAACAACACCCAAAGGAAAAGGAATATTCATATTACTCGGCTAGACATAAAACATACTCAAGAATAGACCTATTTTTGTTATCAGCTTGCATGCAAGATAGAGTAAGAAAAACAGAATATAAAGCTAGAATACTATCGGACCATTCACCCTTAATATTGACAGTAAAGTTAGAAGACATCCCTCCAAGAATGTATAGATGGAGATTAAACCCCATGTTACTTAAAAGGCAGGATTTTAGAGAATTTATTGAAAGACAAATTAAAATGTATTTTGAAATAAATACGAAATCAGTGAAAGATAAGTTTATACTATGGGATGCAATGAAAGCATTCATTAGAGGGCAAATAATAAGTTATGTAACCAAGATGAAAAAGGACTATAATCAGGAAACAGAGCAGTTGGAAAGGGAAATAGTAAATATAGAAAAAGAATTAGCAATGAAGGAAGATACAACTAAAAGAAGAGAATTGGCGGATAAAAAAATAAAATATGAAACACTACAAACATATAAGGTGGAGAAGAATATAATGAAGACAAAACAGAAATATTATGAACTAGGTGAAAAAACGCACAAAATCCTAGCATGGCAGCTTAAGACAGAACAAGCTAAGAAAATGGTATTGGCATCAAGGAAAAAAGACAAACAAATTACATATAATCCAAAAGAAATTAAGGAAAACTTTAGAGAATTCTATGAACAATTATACCGAACTGAAAATGAAGGGAAAGAAGGGAAAATAGATGAATTTCTAACTAAAATTGAACTACCAAAACTACAAATAGAGGAACAAAATAAATTAACAGAGCCATTTGGAATATTAGAAATACAAGAGATAATAAAAAAAATTACCAAATAATAAGACACCAGGAGAGGATGGATTCCCAATAGAATTCTATAAAACATTTAAAGACTTATTAATTCCGCCCCTCCTGGAAGTAATCAACCAGATTGATAAAACACAAAGCTTACCAGATTCATGTAAAACAGCAATAATTACAGTAATACTAAAGCAAGGGAAAGATCCACTCTCACCAGTGTCATATAGACCAATATCTTTACTTAACACAGATTATAAGATAATAGTTAAACTATTAGCAAACAGATTGGCAGAGTATGTACCGAAAATGGTAAATCTAGACTAAACTGGATTTATCAAAAAAAGACGCACAACAGACAATATTTGTAAATTTATTAACTTAATTCATGCAATAGAAGGGAATAAAGCACCAACAGTAGCAGTTGCTTTAGACGCAGAGAAGGCCTTTGACAGAGTAGAATGGAATTATTTGTTCAAAGTATTGCAAAAATTCAGTTTACCGGAGAAGTATATTAATTGGATTCTTCTTCTTCTTTGGCTTGGCTTCGCGGACGAAGATTTATGGAGGGGGTAAAAACTCCACGTCAGCTGCAGGCTCGTTTGTGGCTGACAAGTCCGATGCGGGACACGCAGACACGGTTGCAGCGGTTACAGGAGAAAATTGGTTGGTTGGGGTTGGGTGTTGGGTTTTTCCTCCTTTGCCTTTTGTCAGTGAGGTGGGCTCTGTGGTCTTCTTCAAAGGAGGTTGCTGCCCGCCAAACTGTGAGGCGCCAAGATGCACGGTTTGAGGAGTTATCAGCCCACTGGCGGTGATCAATGTGGCAGGCACCAAGAGATTTCTTTAGGCAGTCCTTGTACCTTTTCTTTGGTGCACCTCTGTCACGGTGGCCAGTGGAGAGCTCGCCATATAACACGATCTTGGGAAGGCGATGGTCCTCCATTCTGGAGACGTGACCCATCCAGCGCAGCTGGATCTTCAGCAGCGTGGACTCAATGCTGTCGACCTCTGCCATCTCGAGTACTTCGACGTTAGGGATGAAAGCGCTCCAATGGATGTTGAGGATGGAGCGGAGACAACGCTGGTGGAAGCGTTCTAGGAGCCGTAGGTGGTGCCGGTAGAGGACCCATGATTCGGAGCCGAACAGGAGTGTGGGTATGACAACGGCTCTGTATACGCTTATCTTTGTGAGGTTTTTCAGTTGGATTAAAGCATTATATAAGGGACCATTAGCGAAAGTGACAGTAAATGGACATGTATCAAAGCAATTTAACTTAAGCAGGTCAACACGGCAGGGATGCCCACTATCACCTTTATTGTTTGCGTTAGCTATAGAACCACTAGCAGAATTGATAAGAACAGAAAGTAATATAAAAGGGATAAAAATAAAAGACAAGGAATATAAAATCAGTTTATTTGCGGATGATGTTATAGTGTACTTAACAGAACCAGAACTATCAATAAAAGAATTATATAACAAATTGAAGGAATATGGAGAAGTGTCGGGTTACAAGATCAACGTAAATAAAAGTGAAGCAATGCCTATGAATAATGCGGATTTCTCAAAATTTAAGAAGGAATCACCATTTAGATGGCAAATGCAAGCAATAAGATACCTAGGTGTACAAATAAATAAAAATCTCGGCCAACTATATAAACTCAATTATTATCCACTAATGAAAAAATTACAGGAAGATTTAGAGCATTGGAAAGATTTACCACTAACACTAATAGGAAGGATAAACTGTATTAAAATGAACATTTTTCCAAGGATATTATACCTATTTCAGGCATTGCCAATACAACTGACAGAGAAATTTTTCAAGGAGTTAAAGAAAATAATAAGGAAATTTTTATGGAAAGGAGGAAAACTGAGGATAGCACTAGATAAATTAACAGAATGGTATAAACAAGGAGGCTTACAACTGCCAAACTTTAAAAATTATTATAGAGCTGCACAATTAAGATACCTATCAGATTTTTATCAAACAAGGGAAAAGCCAGATTGGACTAGATTAGAATTAGATAAAATAGGGGAAAAGATACCTGAACACATATTATATAAATGGGATGAAAAATTGGTACAACATAGAAGTTCTCCAGTATTACATCATCTCCTCAATATTTGGAAGAAGATTCATGTAGAAAGAAATAAAACAAATTATCAATTACCAAAACTAATATTGACGCAAAACAAGTTACTCCCTTTTACAATAGATAACCTTTCCTTTAGAGAATGGGAGAAAAAAGGGATTAAAAGAATAGAAAATTGCTTTTCAGGAAATAGATTATTATCCTTTGAACAAATGAAAGATAAATTCAATATAACTCAAGATACAGCGCTGGCATATTACCAATTGAGATCCTACTTGAAGGATAAATTAGGAAGCAGTTTGAGTTTGCCAGAGGGAAGTAACTTCGAATATGTGATTACAGATACAATGATAATCAAAAGATTTATAACAAATATGTATATTAAACTACAAGAAAAGGAGAATGAGGAAACAAATGGTAAAACTAAACAAAAATGGGAACAAGATTTAAATATAAAGATAAAAAAGGAAACATGGGAGAAGTTATGCTCTGGAACGATGAGAAATACAATAAATACGAGGTTACGTATGGTATAATATAACTGGATACACAGGCTATTCATTACACCTCAAAAGTTAAATAAATGGGACCCAACAGTATCTGATAGATGTTTTCGATGTAAAAAAGAAATGGGAACAACAATTCATGCAATCTGGACATGTGAGAAAGTAGAAAAATTTTGGGAAGATCTAAATCAGATATTAAATAAAATAACAGAAAACAATATACCAAAGAATCCAGAGATCTTCCTCCTAAGTAACATAAAAAACAAAGAATTTGGAATTGATTTGGAGGATGCACAAAAAAGATTTGTTAAGATAGCTCTAGCCGTAGCAAAAAAATGTATTATGTCAACCTGGAAATTGGAAGATAATTTGAAAATACAACAATGGTATATAGAAATTAATAAATTTTTCCATTAGAACAAATAACATATAGTTTAAGAAATAATATTGAAATATTCAAACAAATATGGGAGCCTTACATGAAACACAATAGCGAAAACCTACCGGGGACAATCACTACCTAAGTTAACGGAAGGAAAAGGAAATGAAAAGAATGGACTCAGTGGAATTTCTGGTGTATTTTTATTGAAGGACAACATTGTCTGACTGGTTTAATGTATCCTAGATTTTGTACCTTAAATGGATGGGAGGGGGGAGGTAGGGAAGGTGGGATGGGAGGAGGGAGGGGGGGTGGGAGAAAATGGCACTGTATATGTGTGAAAATGAAAAAGTGTGTATCATGGTTAATGTGATTTATGGTGTGAAAACTAAAAATTTTTTTTTAAAAAGTTCCCCTAATCTTTCCTTTAAATGTTTCACTTTTCATCCATAACATATGACCTCATTGTGGTGATAGAGTGCTAGTGATACTCCTAACCACTAGAGGGAGTTGGAGATAAATGCTACACCTCGGGTTAGATACCAAAAAATGGTTGCACCGCAAGGTCATGAGTTGTTAATAAAATATTGTTACTATAAAATAATCCAAGTTTCATTGTTGCTTTAGAAATATCACATTTTACCAGTCAGATTCAGCAGGAAACATGGAGTGTGTTAAGGCCAAAGTAAGTTTTTCCTTTAACAAAGGACAATAAAATCCTGGACACCTGGTCCCAAAAAGGGATCAGGTGTATCGAGGATTGTTATGAGAAGAGGCAAATAATGTGATTTTATTGTTTAAAAACCCAATATGGCATAACTAATAATACTATCTTCTGCTATTTTCAATTAAGATCTTATTTAAGGGATAATTTGGACCCAATGATGACTTTGCTACAGTGCAGTGAAGTAGAGACTCAGGTTTGAAAGGGGACAATGAAGAAATAGATTTCAAAAGCATATTTCTAATTTCACACGAGTTTCCCAAAACAGGGGTTACATAAATCTAGACAAAGATGGGAGACAGTTTTGGGTATCCTGATTGATGAAAAAAGTTGGTCCGACTTATATCAGGACAGCATGACCAATAACTATTAACGTAAGGTACGGTTTGGAGCAATACAATTTTTTGCACCAACTATATCTTAAGTGGCAAAAATTACACAAATTAAAATCAGAAATATCAGATCAATGTTTTAGATGTGACACAGAAACAGAAACCTTTTTGCATTCAACCTGGTCATGTTCCAAGGTGAGGCCTCTCTGGGAAGATTTGATTTATACTAATATTGGAATTGTTTATATTGGGAAATATAGATTTAAGACCTAAAATGATGCTGTCAAACCACCAATTAGAATTTGTAAAGATCGATTTGGCGGTGGCTAGGAAGGGTAGAGTGGTTACCTGGAAATCTGATTCACATCCAGATGTGATTCATTAGAGAGCAAAATATGTGCTTGTATTCCTCTAGAAAAAGAATACGATGCTGTGTTTTCTAAAAATTTGAAGTCCATATCTTCAACATATAGGTGTAGATTCTTAATGATATCTCTCTCCCCAACCCCCCCCCCCCAACCCCTGCCCTCGGCCCCCTGCGTTCGGGAACCACTTGAGATCCTAGGTAATTCAAGATATTTGTCCCTTAGAAGGAGATTGATGAATCCAATGAAACCTTTTTTCTCTTTTCTTTCATCTCTTTTTCTTTTCTTCCTTCAATTCTATTGACAATTTCTCTCTTTATTTCCCTAGGTGGATGTGAGGTGGGGGGGTGGGGCGCAGGGGGTGAGGGTTAGTGTTTGTTTTTTCTTTTCTTTTTCTTTTCTTTCCTTACACAAAATCAACATAAAATTATAAGATTATGTTTCTTTTATGTAATTAATGAAGTTCATATTTTCATGTTGATTTGAAAATATAAATAGAATAACCAAAAAAAAGAAAGTATGAAGACACCTAACACTGTGAATTTGACCGGGAATGTCGATCACAAGTGGCAGTTGTTCAAACAATGCTGTATTTCCAAGCCATTGGACTCGATAGTAAACTGGATTAACAGAAGATTGCGCTGCTGCTTACCATGGTGGGATCTCAAGCACGAGAGGTTTTCAACACATTTATTTTTGCCGAGGAAGATGACCAGGGCAAGTCAACAATGTTATCAAGATGTTTGATGAACACTGCACACCAAAGAAAAATGAAACGTTTGAGAGGTACATGTAAGTTGCGTGCATGCGGCTGCAGGCAGACAACTTCGATACTTACTTAACGGTCTTGAAACTAAAAGCAAAAACATGCAATTTTTGATCACTGCAAGATTCCATGATCTCTGATCAAATTGTGTTCAGAATTATTGATAAGAAAGTGAGAGAGAGGTTGCTACGAGAGATAGAGCTTACTTTAGCCGAAGATGTGAAGAAATGCTATGCCTTTGAATTAGCTCTTCAGCTCATGAAAAAGGTCACTGAGACTGCAAATGCAGAAATTAAGACATAACCATAGCCACGATGTCTGGATGTACACATAAACAGAGAATGAGACATGGGAAACAGCAAATAAGATGGAGAGACATTCAATTGTAAACGGTGAGGCACTCAACATGCACCAAAACAATGCCCAGCCTATGGAAAATTCTGTAATAAGTGCAAAGGACAAAATCACTTTCAAAGGAAAACAAAACAGAATGGAATATGTGTACACTAAAGAAGAAACTGCCCTTAGTGATACATTCGTTGGGACATGGTGGTGCGGGGAGTTTTCAAACCAGCAGACACCGAACAGACAAGCATGAACAGAGTTGAGCAGGTCAAATGGAGTGTGCCATTGCATGAAAATGGAGCAGATATTCCTTTCAAGCTGGACACAGGGGCAAAGGCCAATTTGATCTGTGAGCATGACATAGGGACAATGAAGATAAAGCCGTACAAATTCTGTCCAATGCAAGGCTTTCAATGGTAGTGTTTTGGCATGAAAAGTACATGTCAATTAAAGGTGAAAGTTAAAGATAAAAAGCACCACCGCATTTTTGCGATAGTCCCAGATGGATATGTTTGGTGGCAAAGCATGTGAAAACTTAAGCCTAGTCAAGAGGGTGTTTCACACTAGCAGTGACAATGAATGGAACAGCGTAGAGGAAATACTGGATCAATTTCCAGACATCTTCAAGGGATTTGGAGTTCTACCATTCACCTATAAGATACAGTTAAAAGAGTATGCACAGCCAGTAGTGTAGGCCCCAAGGTGGGTTCCAGTGCCATTAAAGGAGAAGCTCAAACAGGAACTCAACTGAATGATGTCACTAGGGGCCATAAAGAAAATGGAGGAGCCCAAGGAATGGGTGAATTCAGTGACATGTGTCAAAAAGAAGAACAGTGACATAAGCGTGTGCAAAAGATCTGAATGCCAAACAGAGCATCAAGGGACATGTTACTGGAGAGTTATCTGTTGTTGGAGTTTCTGATCTCTGGAAGTTTATTCTAATACAGGGCTTGCAGGCCAAGTTGGAGGTCAGTTAAGCATTTAAGAAATACCAGATTCTCTTGGCTTCACTTCAGACCACACTGACCCCTTCCCTTTTTACCTCACCACCTCTGTTTATAGCCAGTCACTGAGCTAGACCTCAAGATTCATGAGTAAGCTGCTTCTGGAGGGAGAGTAGCTGTTACCTTCAGCTCACTGAAATAAACTTGTGAAGTTAATAAATCAACAACAATTCATTCTGCTGATGACATAATTCAGTGTGTGCAATGGAGATCATACCTACATTTGGATGTCATTCAGTGAAGTCTCACCACTTTGATTATCTTCTGAAAAATAATAAGGAAGGGAAATCCATTTTGTCATCTCCACTGCCTCCTTTAAATAATTTTCTCTTCATTTAAATACCTGCTGTTTGCATCCTTAATTAAACTGTAACATTTAATTACCGCAGGTGCCAAATCAGCTGCTCTGTAATTACTTAGATCAGAACTGTCTCCCTTTTATAAAGAGATGCCTCAATCCTTATTCAATTGTGTCCTGAAATGTAAGGGCTGGTCTTAATGCTGCTTGATCACCAGAAGATATCTTACTTCAGTTTACCAATAGTGGCTATAAAAGAGCATTCTTGCCACCATGTGCTACTAGCAGAGGACACATTCAGCATCTGCCATCACACTTCCATTCAAATAACCTAACCACGTTAGAGTCAAATAATAAACACAGCATGGAAACAGGTCATTGAACCCTGCACCTCCATGCTGACAGTGGGCATCCATCAGCATTAATCTCTTTTTTCACACTTGGTCCATCAACTCCAATGTGTGTCCAGAAATGTTATCACCACCACTGCTTCCACCATTCTCTCAGGTAGTGTATTCCACTCAAAGGTCCCTTCAAAATCTCATCCCCTTTACCCTAAACCCATCTCCTCTAGTTTTATGTCCTTCTGATGAGGAAATGATTCCCATTGTCTCCCTATCTATACTCCTCAAAATTTTATAGGCCTTCATCATGATTGCTCTTAATCACCTCTACTTCATTGAAAACAAATCTAGCTTCTCTAGTAGCTCCTCATAACTGAATAGTTCATTACCAGGAAACATCCTGGTGAATCTCCTCTGCACGCTTTCTAGCAATATCACATCTATCCTAGCATATGATAATCAGAAATACACACTGTACTCCAGTTGAGATTGAACCAAGGTTTAATAAAGTTGTGAAATAGTTTCCCTGTTCTTGTATTCAGTGCCCCTACAAATGAAGCCCAGTATTGCACATGCCTTCTCAAACATATTATCTACCTGGGCTCCCACCTTCAGGGATCTTTGATCTTGTACACCAAGGTCCCTTCGTTTCTTAGAGCTACCTTGGATCTTGCCCTTCATAGTCCATGTCTTGGTCTCATTGTCCTCCGAAAAATCCTCACATTTGTCTGGGTTAAATTCTACCATTTCTCAGTGCATTTCACCAATATGTCATTATCACCCAGCAGCTATCGACAGCTTTATCAATCTTACTATCTTACAATCTTACCTGTAATCTTACTGAACTTGCCTCCTACATCAATGTCCATGTCCAGATCATTCACACAATCTCAAATTGCAAGAGTCCCAGCATAAATCCCTGTGGAACACCCCCAGCCTCTGGCAACAAATCACAAAAAAAATCTCCGATTGCCAAGCCTCGGGATCCAATTTAACAACTTGCCATGGATTTCATAGGCCCTGAACTTTTGGTCTTGGGACCTTCTTATAGGAACTACAGAAGTCTATAAAAACCACATCTACAGCACTGCTCTCATTGATGCACTTTGTGACCTATCAAGTAATTTAATCAGACAGGTCAGTGAGGAAAATTCCTTTACAGAGATATGCTGGCTATCTCTCACTAGTCACTGAAGACACGAGAGACCACAAATGCTGGAATCTGGAGCAAAGAAAGCAAACCACTGGAGGAACTCAGCAGGTCAAGCAATACCAGTGGAGAGAAAGTTGTCTGAGAATGGAGGGGAAAATAGCTTGTGATTTGTGATGAGACAGGGGTCCTAGAAGCTAAATTGTAATGGGTAGTGTTTTGGTGATGCTCTCACCATCATTTCCATCTACTCACTCATGATGTTGAATGACTCAAGGTTCTGGTTTGAATGTAGTCCTCTGCTTGGACTTTATTGGCATGGACGGTGAGCCGTTATTTCTGATGGATAAAAAAAAGTACACATATACATCATTGACATGTCTCTGTTGTGAATGGTGTTTGCCTTGCTCATGTAAACGGCAAATAAGTTGGCCTGGAAACTGAATCTAATGCAGCTTTTTCTTTAGCCTCATAGTTCTCCATCCACAACTGGATTGCAAGCCATCATCACATTCACAATGTACCCTACAATGTTAATAATAATGAACTGCTTAGAGATAAACTTGATTGAAATATAATTGGACGTCATTTTGGAATAGATTGGCATGTGTTTTACATAGGAGGTATGGGTGTAAGCAAGAGCCAGCTCTACAGCGCTTGACGTCCTGCTTTGCGGAAACTGCCAAAATGTTTGGCCTGGAAGTCAGCCTGAGGAAAACTGAGGTCCTCCATCAGCCAGCTCCCCACCATGACTACCAGCCCCCCCCACATCTCCATTGGGCACACAAAACTCAAAACGGTCAACCAGTTTACCTATCTCGGCTGCACCATTTCATCAGATGCAAGGATCAACAATGAGATAGACAACAGACTCGCCAAGGCAAATAGCGCCTTTGGAAGACTACACAAAAGAGTCTGGAAAAACAACCAACTGAAAAACCTCACAAAGATAAGCGTATACAGAGCCGTTGTCATACCCACACTCCTGTTCGGCTCCGAATCATGGGTCCTCTACCGGCACCACCTACGGCTCCTAGAACGCTTCCACCAGCGTTGTCTCCGCTCCATCCTCAACATCCATTGGAGCGCTTTCATCCCTAACGTCGAAGTACTCGAGATGGCAGAGGTCGACAGCATCGGGTCCACGCTGCTGAAGATCCAGCTGCGCTGGATGGGTCACGTCTCCAGAATGGAGGACCATCGCCTTCCCAAGATCGTGTTATATGGCGAGCTCTCCACTGGCCACCGTGACAGAGGTGCACCAAAGAAAAGGTACAAGGACTGCCTAAAGAAATCTCTTGGTGCCTGCCACATTGACCACTGCCAGTGGGCTGATAACGCCTCAAACCGTGCATCTTGGCGCCTCACAGTTTGGCGGGCAGCAACCTCCTTTGAAGAAGACCGCAGAGCCCACCTCACTGACAAAAGGCAAAGGAGGAAAAACCCAACACCCAACCCCAACCAACCAATTTTCCCCTGCAACCGCTGCAACCGTGTCTGCCTGTCCCGCATCGGACTTGTCAGCCACAAACGAGCCTGCAGCTGACGTGGACTTTTTACCCCCTCCATAAATCTTCGTCCGCGAAGCCAAGCCAAAGAAGAAGATGGGTGTAAATACTGGAGTGTGTAGTGGGGTTAAAAATATTAGGAAGGAATAAAAATTTATGGGGATTGTTGGCACAATACGCAAGTGTGCTGGAGAAATTCAACGAGTCACACAGCATTGATAGGAAGTAAAGGGTAAGCAACATTTCGAGCCAGAAACTTTTAATTTGTTTTTAATTTAGAATATTTTTTTAAATTTAGACACACAGCACAGTATGTCACCCGTGTCACCCAATTTCCACCCAATTAAGCTACACCCTGGTATATGGTCGGAGGAAACTGGAACTCAGAGGGAAAACCCAAGCAGACACAAGGAGAATGTACCAACTCCTCATAGACAATGCAGGATTTGAACCCCAGTCCCGGTCCCTATTGTGGGCCCTGCAAAGGTGTTGCACTAACCGCTAGGCCAACCATGCCACCCAATTAATCAGGAATAAAAAGCAGATTGAGACCTGGTGAGTTTTTCAAGCACATTTGTGATTTTCACTTGACTACAGCATCAGCAGATATTTATGTTTAACTGGGGATTGTTATAGGTGATTTATGGAATGGAGCAGGCTGAATGCAGTTGTACAGATGCTGGTTAATGGGATTATGATGTACATATTGCCTTTGCTCATGCAGGTAGTGGAGTTGCTACACCTGCAGAAATGGTAGCACGGCCATTGGTTGGACCCAGGAGGAGAGGGAGAATATAGAAGCATCCTTCAGCATTCCTCTGGAGTGTCCTCCTCTCAAGCTGCCCCCACCTGTAAGCCCCGTGCAGGCTCAAGCTGTAGAACAGGTTGGCAGCAGCTGTTTTTACATTGAAGGGCCAAAGATGTTCATGCTAAAGTGGTGACGTCCATGCTAAGCCACCTACATTTTTAGGGTGTAAGGCTTGGGGAATTAGCAGACCAATGCAGGGGACGAGAGCAGGCGAATCTCCCCACCCATTCTTCACCCCCTTGTTGTGAAGGAGAAGCTGAAATAGGACCCTTCAGATGAAGAAACCACCCCAGGTGACCAATGCGGTGCTTCGTGGCTGAAGATCTCATGCAAGGCCATTGGCTGCTGGCAACCAGCTTCAGGAGTTCAGAACCAGGGGCTGAGGAGGGTGACGGAGGCCTAGAGCTCAAGTTCACCACTGAAATAGACAGGAGGCAATGCAGTTATGAAGGTCATAGGAGCATCAGAAGAGGAGGCGGGATCCATGGACATGCAACATGTCTTATGTTTTTTTACACAGCTGCTGCATTCCTGGAAATTATTCCCATTTTCCCGGAATGCATGTTGTGTAAAAAGTTCAGAACGGGAATGATGGTGCCATTTCTGTTCCAACAATTTACCTCTTAGACCCCTTATAAATATCCCAGATCACCAGCAGTCTAAAGTGAACAACGGGCTAATGAATAGCTCATATCGATGATGCGCAATGACGCGAAAAATGCATTTTCAGTATGCTGACTAAGCTTGTGTAAAGAAATGAAGGTTTGGAATTTTGGTCATTCATATGTGAAGGACCAATGCTGAGATCTGATCAGTAAAATCATGCAAAATCTATCTAAAAGATATATCTAAAAGGGATTTCTTTTACTTCTCGTTCTCCTGTTAATAATGACACTGAACTAATGCTGCCTCTTTGTGTACTTTGTGTATTTTTTGTGCATGACAATGAAGGAATCTTGATCTTTGAAATTCACTAACCACAATGCAGCACTGAGGCCAGGACCAAGGATATTGGTCATTGAGTTGGCCATCCTGTTGGCCTCCTCCCTCTTTTCTGATCTATCAGAGGGGAATATTCCCTCTTTAAGAGGAATTTAATCAATGACAGTTTGATTTATCTGACACATCAACTCCTGCAATTAAATTATTTTCTTGCAAATTGTGACCTATTCTTAAGTGCTGTGACCTGTGCGCAAGGTTAAAGCTTGTACTTCAAGAAAAAAAAAAATTGTTGTAGACCTCATGTGCATCACCATTTTGCTGCACAATTTCTCTAATGGTTTATGTTTCTAATATTTTTACATGGCCATTTTCTCTTCAGATTCCTCTGTGGTAATTTGTCAAGCTTAATGAGGTGTGTTTGAAGAAGAGTTTATTTTACTCTTTGCCACATAATCAATTATTGACAGTAAAAAGTTAAAATATCTTCAGTAAGGCTCCATTCTCTCTGATGTAGGAATAAAGGTTCTCAAATTGCATTGGCGCCATTTTTTTTTGAAAGCTTTTTCCAGTAATGTGACAATTGAATCACCTGCTCATGGAGTTTTCTCCCTTTAGTCCCAACCTTTCAATTCTGTGTCTCTTACTCCTAAAATTTATTTTATTTTTATAAAATTTATTTTATAATAGAATTATCTCTTCACATCTCCAAACATTAATTAATTGTACATTAAATTTTATATAAATGAATAGATCCACTTCAGGTTTGGGATGTTCCAGATACACTGGCATGTTTTGGACACTTTAGTGTTTCAAACTCAGATTTTGAATCCTGCAACTTAGTGGAGGAGACAATCAATGTATCACAAATTACTCTTCCATAGGAAGGCCTTAAAGGTAAAGGAGGATAGTGGTTACATTGCCAATTGGTAATCTTATTTATGCCCAATAAATTTTCCAAGGAAAATTAAGCTCATTGAAAGCTCAAGGTTTTGTTGCACATTGCATCAAACAAAAATGGATTTATTATAAAGTGATTGTAATAACATTGTGCAACTACATTGATCATAAGTTCAGGACCAGAAGGTACATCAGGTCCTGAATTTCACAACTTGGAGTTATTTACGGACCACCTGATTGGAGTTCAGGAATGGCATTTTCCAGAAGGAGGAAGAACAAAGATGGCAAGTGATGAAAACATAGAACATAAAACATTACAACACAGTACAGGTCCTTTGGCCCATGATGATGTGCCAACCAATATGAAATCCTCCCTGTCTCATTACCTTCTATTCTTCTTTCATCCATGCATCTGTCTAAGAGTCTATAAATGCCCCTGTTGATCCAGCCTCCACCATCTTTCCTTGCAAGGCATTCCAGGCACCCACAACTCCCTGTGTAAAATATTTACTCCTGATATCTCCCCTAAACCTTCCTCCCTTCACTTCATACAGATGTCCTCTGGTGTTTGCTACTCCTGCCCTGGGAAAAAAAAGGTGCTGACTGCCTACTTTATCTATGCCTCTCAAAATCATATAGACCTCCATTAATTTACCTTTCATCCTTCTTCACTCCAAAGAGAAAACCCCTAGCTCTGGGTCTGGTAACCTTCCTTCATAAAGAGTTAATTTCTAATCTAGGCAACATCCTAGTAAATTTCCTCTGCACCCTCTCCGTAGCTTCCACATCTTTCCTGTAATGGGGTGACTGGAACTGAACACAGTATGGTAAGTGTGGTTCTAACCAAAGATTTATAGAGCTGCAAACATTGCCTCATGACTCCTGAACTCAACCCCCCAACTAATGAAACCCAGCATACCATGGGACTTCTTAACTATTCTATCAATCTGCACAGAAACTTGATAGATCTATAGATTTGGACTCCAATGTTCCACTGTTCTTCCCCATAGTAACATATCCTACCATTAGCCATTTACTCTACCTTCAAGTTTGATCTTCCTAAAATGCATCACTTCACACTTATCTGGATTTAACTCCATTTTCCACCCAACTCTGCATGTAGTTTATATCTTGTATCTTGTTGTAAAAGGTAAAACTTCAACTCATTCATAACACCACCAAACTTTAATAACCATCCTCCACTTCTTTGTCCATGGCATTCATAAAAATCACAAAGAGCAAGAATCCCAGAACCGATCCCTGCTGAACTCCAGTAGTCACTGACCTACATGTAAAATACTTTCTGTCCATTATAACTCTATACATTCTACAAGCAAGGCAATTGTGAATCCATGCAACCAAGGATCCATGGATCCCACGACTCATGACTTTTTGAACAAGTCTCCCATAGGGGACTTTGTCAAGTGCCTTACTAAAATCCATATACACCACATCTACTGCCCTAACTTCATCAATTTCTTCTGTTACTTCCTCAAAAAACTCTATTAAGCTCGTGAGGCAGGACCTTCCCCTGAGAAAGTCTTGCTGACTATCTCTGAGAAGACTCTACATCTCTAAATGCTCATATGTCCTGGCCTTAAAGATTTTCTCCAATAGTTTGCCCACCACTGATAAAAGACTTATTGGTCGATAACAATAGTTTTCAAACTTTTTTGTTTCATTTACATACCACCTTAAGCAATCCCTATGCTATAAGTGCTCTGTGATTATTAAGGGATTGCTTAAGGTGGTCTGTGAGTGGAACAAAAAAGCTTTAAAACCACTGGTTTAATCATACTTATACATAGTTTTGTGACTCCAAAGGAAATGGGCCAATGACAATTTTTCTCAAGCAAAATATTCCACCAACATTTGGGTCTAGAGTAATTGATTTCAACTTATTTTTCTCACTCACATACCACTTTAAGTAATCCCTTACTAATCACAGAGCATGTATGGTGTAGAGATTACTTAAGATAGTATGTGAGTGGAAATAAGAAGTTTGAAAAGCATTGGTCTATAATTTCCAGGATTCTCCTTATTACCTTTTGCAAACAAGGGGACCACATTTGCCACTCTCCAATTCACTGACATCTCCCCTGTGGCCACACAGGACACAAAGATCATTGCCAATGCCTTAACAAGTGCTTCCCTCCCTTCCCATAACAACCTTGGATATATCTCATCCGATCCTGAATATTAATCATTCCTAATGTTTTTAAGAAGGTCCAGCACTTCCTCTTTCTTCATCTCAACATGGTCCAACACATAAGCTTGTTCTATTCTGACCTCACCTTGACCAAGGTCCTTTTGTACAGTGAATATTGAAGCAAAGTATTAATTTAGAATCTCTCAAACTTCCTCCACCTCCAGGCACATGTGCCTCGTTTATCCTTAAGTAGCCTCGCCTTCATTCTCCTATTCTTCTATTCTTCATAGAAAGCCTTAAGGTTTTCCTTAATCCTACTTGCCAAGGCCTTCTCATGCCCCTTTTTTCTAGTCCTTTCTTAAGTTCTTTCCTGGCTATCACAAAATTCTCATGAGCCCTTCCTGTTCTTGCCTCCTAAATCTAATGCATTACCTCATTCTTTTTCTCACTAGTTTTTTCAATAATTTTTCCCTTTTCCTATCATCTTTTCCCTGTTTCAGTGGGACAAACCTATCCAAAATCCCACACAAATTGTCTTTTAACATCCTTCACATTACATCTGAGCTTTCTCTCAAAGACACCTATTTCTAATTTACTGTCCCTTTTATCCTTGTCCATAGCTATGCTAAAGCTCAGGGAATTGTGGTCACTCTCACCCAAATGCTCCCCCACAGGAAGGTCTGCCACCTGACCAGGTTTTGTTACCCAGTACTAGATCCAGTATGGCCTCTCTTCTGGTTTGCTGATCCACATATTATGACAGCAATCCTTCCTGGACACAGCCGACAAATTCTGCATCATCTAACCTTCTTTCAGTAAGGGGGTGCCAGCCAATATTTA